>NC_138772.1:243436519-243556519 GCF_965119305.1 Pelophylax lessonae
TTTTTTCAGACCTTTGGTGACCAAACGTAGTTATTTTGACTAAAAAGGGCTTTTTAGACACTTGGAGACCAAAATAGAGTCATTTTGACCAAAAACATTTTTTCAGGCAATCGGTTACCAAATGTAGTTTATCTTGTCTAAAAGCGGTGTTTTAAGACTCTAAAAGAGAAAAATACAGGCATCTTGGCTTAAAAAAAGTGTTTCAGACCTTTGGTGACCAAATGAAGTTATTTTGACAAAAAAATGCTTTTTAGAGACTTGGAGACCAAAATATAGTCATTTTGACCAAAAACATTTTTTCACGGCTTTTGTTACGAAATGCAATTATCTTGTCTAAAACCGGCGTTTTAAGACTATAAAAGACAAAAATACAGTAATTTTAGCTAAAAAAGTATTTCAGACCTTTGGTGACCAAATGCAGTTATTTTGACTAAAACAGGCTTTGGAGACCAAAATAGAGTCATTTTGACCAAAAACATTTTTTCACACCATTGGTTACCAAATGTAGTTTATCTTGTCTAAAAAGCGGTGTTTTCAGACTCTAAAAGTAAAAAATACAGTCATTTTGGCTAAAATAGTTTTTCAGACCTTTGGTGACCAAACGTAGTTATTTTGACTAAAAGGGCTTTTTAGACACTTGGAGACCAAAAATAGAGTAATTTTGACCAAAAACATGTTTTCAGGCCATTGGTTACCAAATGCAGTTACCTTGTCTAAAAGCGGCGTTTTGAGACTCTAAAAGACAAAAATACAGTCATTTTGGCTAAAAAAGTTTTTCAGACCTTCGGTGACCAAAATGCAGTTATTTTGACTAAAAAGGGCTTTTTAGACTCTAAATGCGGCGTTTTGAGACTCTAAAAGACAAAAATACAGGCATCTTGGCTAAAGAAAAGTTTTTCAGACCTTTGGTTACCAAATGCAGTTATTTTGACTAAAAAGGCTTTTTAGACACTTGGAGACCAAAATATAGTCATTTTGACCAAAAACATTTTTCAGGCCTTTTGTTACGAAATGCAATTATCTTGTCTAAAACCGGCTTTTTAAGACTCTAAAAGACAAAAATACAGTCATTTTGGCTAAAAAAGCTTTTCAGACCTTTGGTGACCAAACGTAGTTATTTTGACTAAAAAGGGCTTTTTAGAGACTTGGAGACCAAAATAGAGTCATTTTGACCAAAAACATTTTTTCAGGCCATTGGTTACATAATGTAGTTTATCTTGTCTAAAACCAGCGTTCTAAGACTCTAAAAGACAAAAATAGAGTAATTTTAGCTAAAAAAGTATTTTAGACCTTTTGTGACCAAATGCATTTATTTTCACTAAAATAGGCTTTTTAGACACTTGGAGACCAAAAATAGTCATTTTGACCAAAAACATGTTTTCAGGCCATTGGTTACCAAATGCAATTATCTTGTCTAAATGCGGAGTTTTGAGACTCTAAAAGACAAAAATACAGTCATTTTGGCTAAAATAGTTTTTCAGACCTTTGGTGACCAAACCTAGTTATTTTGACTAAAAGGGCTTTTTAGACACTTGGAGACCTAAATAGAGTCATTTTGACCAAAAACATTTTTCAGGCCATTGGTTACCAAATGTAGTTTATCTTGTCTAAAAGCGGTGTTTTAAGACTCTTAAAGACAAATATACAGTCATTTTGGCTAAAAAAGGTTTTCAGACCTTTGGTGACCAAATACAGTTATTTTGACTAAAAAAGGCTTTTTAGACACTTGGAAGACCAAAATAGAGTCATTTTTGACCAAAAACATTTCTTCAGGCCATTGGTTACCAAATGCAGTTATCTTGTCTAAAAGCGGCATTTTAAGACTCTTAAAGACAAAAATACAGTAATTTTGGCTAAAAAGGGTTTTCTTTTATAGTCTTAAAAAGCCGCTTTCGGACAAGATAATTGCATTTGGTAACCAATGGCCTGAAACATTTTTTTGGGGTCAGAATGACTCGATTCTGGTCTTCAAGTGTATGACCAAAATAGAGTCATTTTGACCAAAATCATTTTTTCAGGCCATTGGTTACCAAATGCAGTTATATTGTTTAAAAGCGACATTTTAAGACTCTAAAAGACAAAAATACAGTAATTTTGGCTAAAAAGGGTTTTCTTTTATAGTCTTAAAAAGCCGCTTTCGGACAAGATAATTGCATTTGGTAACCAATGGCCTGAAACATTTTTTTGGGTCAGAATGACTCGATTCTGGTCTTCAAGTGTCTAAAAAGCCTTTTTTAGTCAAAATAACTGCATTTGGTCACCAAAGGTCTGAAAAACTTTTTTTGCCAAAATGACTGTACTTTTGTCTTTTAGAGTCTTAAAAATCCGGTTTTAGACAAGATAACTGCGCATTTCGTAACCAGTGGCCTGAAAACATTTTTTTGGTCAAAATGACTCTATTTTGCTCTCCAAGTGCCTTAAAAGCCTATTTTAGTCAAAATAACTGCATTTGATCACCAAAGGTCTGACATTTTTTTTTACCCAAAATGACTGTATTTTTGTCTTTTAGAGTCTCAAAACGCCGCTTTTAGACAAGATAAATTACATTTGGTAACCAATGGCCTAAAAAAAATGTCTTTGGTCAAAATGACTCTATTTAGGTCTTCAAAGCCTGTTTTAGTCAAAATAACTGCATTTGGTCACCAAAGGTCTGAAATACTTTTTTAGCTAAAATTACTGTATTTTTGTCTTTTAGAGTCTTAAAACGCCGGTTTTAGACAAGATAATTGCATTTCGTAACAAAAGGCCAGAAAAATGTTTTTGGTTAAAATGACTATATTTTGGTCTCCAAGTGTCTAAAAAGCCTTTTTTAGTCAAAATAACTGCATTTGGTCACCAAAGGTCTGAAAAACTTTTTTAGCAAAAATGACTGTATTTTTGTCTTTTAGAGTCTCAAAACTCCGCATTTAGACAAGATAACTGCAATTGGTAACCAATGGCCTGAAAAAATGTTTTTGGTCAAAATGACTCTATTTTGGTCTCCAAGTGTCTTAAAAGCAATTTTTTAGTCAATATAACTGCATTTGGTCACCAATGGTCTGTAAAAAACAATTTAGTCAAAATGACTGCATTTTCGTCTTTTAGAGTTTTAAAAAGCAAGTTTTGGACAAGATAATTGCATTTGGTAACCAATCGCCTGAAACATTTGTTTGGGTCAAAATGACTATTTTGGTCTCAAAGTGTCT
The DNA here is from genome assembly GCF_965119305.1 of Pelophylax lessonae. Lineage (NCBI taxonomy): Eukaryota > Metazoa > Chordata > Amphibia > Anura > Ranidae > Pelophylax > Pelophylax lessonae. The sequence goes on from NC_138772.1 coordinate 243,439,705, forward strand.
AAAAAGCCTTTTTTAGTCAAAATAACTGCATTTGGTCACCAAAGGTCTGAAAAACTTTTTATTAGCCAAAATGACTGTATTTTTGTCTTTTAGAGTCTCAAAACACCGCTTTTAGACATGATAACTGCATTAGGTAACCAATGGCCTGAAAACATGTTTTTGGTCAAAATGACTCTATTTTTGGTCTCCAAGTGTCTAAAAAGCCTATTTTAGATTAATATCAGTGTAAGATCTGGTACGTTGCTTCAATAAATTATCTTTTTCATATATATGATTTTTTATATAGCCACTGACTACATCTGAGAGATCCTTTCCATACATTGGACAACCACTTTTTACATATATTTGTTTCTTATTATAATAAGTCCTTGCCACCAGAGTTTAAAGCATTCAACGATGGGGTTTTTTATTCACTCATGTATGACTCATTTATTTATTGGTTCCTATTTTTTCAGCTATTGCATTATATCTTTGTATTAGTCACACATATGGTTTTATATTGTTTGTATGTATATCTCCATTCCCCTATGTGGTGAAGGAGTTTTGTATCTAATTGTCTTTCACTGTGGAACTGTGGACTTGCTGAACCTACACCTGTTTCTTATCAATCAATTCAAGGTGCATGCAATTACATTCTTCGGTCACCTCCCTTTTTTGGTTTACCTACAAATGTATGTCGGCTTCCACGGTTCCATAGTGTGTGGTTATGAGTAAGCGATCTACATCGTGAAACGCGTCAACCCGACATGTCTGTTATGTGCATTGTATTGTCTGTCTGCTGTACCGAAGAAGAATAAAGGAGTTTTGATTGTTTTCATCTTACATTTCCTGAGTGCGGTCTACTTTCTTGAATTTTCTATTGCTTGGACGGCGGATCTGACCAGCACCAGCCATTGAACTGACACCTGAGCGGCTCTGCTCTTTGTTGTTATTGGCAGGGGTGATTGCCTACGGCCACATCCCCTGAAAATGGCCAATCTTGTCTGATCTCAGAAGCTAAGCAGGGTCGGGCCTGGTTAGTACCTGGATGGGAGACCGCCTGGGAATACCAGGTGCTGTAGGCTTTTGGCTTTTCCTTTATTTGTTGGCTTTCTTTTTTTTCTCCTGAGGTGCCATCTTGCCATGGCCAAGTTCAAAGAGGTCAAGGGTGGCAATGGTGATCGCCTACGGCCACATGATTCTGTACGTGCCTGATGTCGGAAGCTAAGCAGGGTCGGGCCTGGTTAGTACCTGGATGGGAGTCCGCCTGGGAATACAAGGTACTGTAGGCTTTTGGCTTTTCATTTATTCGTTGGCTTTCTTTTTGAGAAGTTTGTGTCGGCCTGTATAGGCCCCAGAAAATAGCTCACATGGGTTTAACTGACAGCAAAGAACGTAGTATTTGATGGCTAGAGGTACATTAGGCATTCACACCAGGGCCGAACTGACCATAGGGCACAGCGGGCATATGCCCGGTGGGCCGCCGAGGCCTCCGCTCCGAATCCGGGCGCATTATAATGGAAGACAGTGTCCGGCCGTTGCTTGCCTCTCCGCGGCCGATTCCGCGGAGTCTGAGGGCCACGGCCGCCGCATTACCGCAACCTGGCCTCCCGCCCCGCCACTGTCCCCGACTGCCCGGACCCCGCATTATGGCAATCTGGCCGCCCACCGGCCGCTATCCCCGACTCCCCACTCCTTGCTAACTTTGCTCAGCTTGCAGCCGGCTCCGCAGCGGCATCCAGGCTCCAGCGTAGCTCAGGAGGGGGTGGAGTCGGTGGGTGGACCGTGTGACTGTGAAGTGAACCGTCATGTGACTAAGGCCGGGAGTGGAGCTAGAGGCCGGCAGGGACCCCATGCTGCCTTGTCACAGGAAGAAGCGGGAAGTGAGAAGTCGCCGGCGCCGCACACCGCAGACAGACACTTACAGTGTGTCTGAGTCTGAGACAGTGAGTCAGAGTGTGGAGGAGTCGTCAGAGATCAGAGTGTCAAGTCAAGTTAGTGCCTGCCCTGGAGCTGCATTAACACCACCACCCACGACCAGGACAGGAGCCAAGGCCTCAACAACAGGTAAGGAAAGAATGGCAGCAGGCCAGCAGCACAATTTACAAACACAGTGACAACACCACAGACCACACACCACTGTCACCGCTGGGATTTGTGGTTCTGGGTGGCCTCCGGCAGAGCAGTGTTCTGGTCTGGAACTTCTGGCTTAGCAGCAGGCAGGCCACAGGTGTAAAAAACAGATAAAAGCTACATACTGTCACAGCACTGCTAGAAAACATGTGCCATGCCAGTTTGCTTGTTACATGTGATGTGACAGCCAGGTGCACATTTTCAAGTTGAAAATGTGCACCTGGCTGTCACATCACATGTAACAAGCAAACTGGCATGGCACATGTTTTCTAGCAGTGACAGTGTTGTAACTGACTGTTATCTGTTTTTTACACTTGCGGCCTGCCTGCCTGCTGCTAAGCCAGAAGTGAACCATGCTCTGCCGGATGCCAGAACCACAAATCCCAGCGGTGTTGTCGTGTTTGTTTTTGTGCCCTTTCCTTACATGGCACATGTTCTAGCAGTGACCGTGTAGCGGTTTTCAAAACCGCTACACACACACTGTCACTGGCTGCTGCTAGAAAACATGTGCCATGCGGCATGCCAGTTTGCTTGTTACATGTGATGTGACAGCCAGGTGCACATTTTCAACTTGAAAATGTGCACCTGGCTGTCACATCACATGTAACAAGCAAACTGGCATGCCGCATGGCACATGTTTTCTAGCAGCAGCTAGTGACAGTGTGTGTTTAGCTGTTTTCAAAACAGCTACACACTGTCACTGCTAGAACATGTGCCATGTAAGTAGAGATGCACCGAAATTTTGGCAACCGATATTTTCGGCCGAAAATGAGCCTATCCCATTTCGGCCGATAAGAAGTTAAAGATGCCGAAAATGTATGGCCGCTACTATGTGTAAAAACTGAGCCCTTCACTTCCCTGTCATCTCTGGGTATCTTTGCTGACCGATCTGATCTGATCCTCTGCCGGCGCTGGGCGCTTCATTGTGAGCTACACTGGTTGCTAGGATTGCCGGCCGAATGGCATCTAGCAACCAGTGACATCCCGGAGAGAAGACCCAGCATGCACAGCAGAGCAGGATCTCGTCCTCTGCGCCTTTTACTCAATCCCTCCACCCACCTCCTTCCTTCATGCGCTGTATGCTGCGGAGGAAAATAATGTGGCATGTGGCTGTCTGCTGTGTTGTTTTTCTTCTCTCTCTCTCTCTCTGCCATACATGTACTTGTGCAGTCACATACAGGTGTATAGGAGGCAGCAAGGGTTAACCCTCAAAGGCTACAAATAACAGAGAAGCACTGGTATTAAATGTAAAGGCTGCAATAAATAAAGCACCCCTATCCCCAGTATGAATAAATAAAAAAAATAAAAAACTTTGTCCCCTTTTTTTTTTCCTTCAAAAAAAAAAAAAAGATTAAATTTCCAATCACAGCCAGTGCAGCTTGGATTGGTGCTCACCCCCGTTTAATTGCAGCAGCACAACCTGCTTTTAGATCCAAGTCAAAAGCATCTCTCTCTCTCTCTCTAGTCTACAACCTGCATCCTCTAATAAGGAAGTACATAGGGCTGCTCCAGAAGAACTACAAATACCAGCAGGTCCCATCACTACTCCAAAGTTTTTATACAGATAGCAGAGCATAAGTTCCCATAGGTAAAAGCCATCTCATTCAGTCTACTACCAGCATGATGGGGGATAAGCTGCTGCTCCTCTAGCTGCGCAAGAACTACACATCCCAGCATGCCTTGACACTACCCATCAATTATATACATAACAAAAGGTTGTCCCACAAGTAAGCAGATTGCCATCATTAACTCTTTGTGGGGGGGGGGGGTGAGGTTAATTACCAGTGGTATTTGTATTATGCAGCATGAGGGGGTTAACGTATTGCTACTGATGCATTAGTGACGGACCAGTGGCAGTTAATTAACCCCTTTGTGCTGCATAAGTGCAACCAGTATCAGTGCAAACACTGACACTGGTGCCCCTGAACTTTGCGACCTTTTGCCACATTTCAGGCTTCAAATATAAAACTGTAATTTTTTTGTGAAGCAACAACAAGTGGGACACAATCTTTAAGTGGAACGAAATTTATTGGATATTTCAAACCTTTTTAACAAATAAAAAAATGAAAAATTGGGCGTGCAAAATTATTCAGCCCCTTTACTTTCAGTGCAGCAAACTCTCTCCAGAAGTTCAGTGAGAATCTCTGAATGATCCAATGTTGACCTAAATGACTAATGATAATAAAAAGAATCCACCTGTGTGTAATCAAGTCTCTGTATAAATGCACCTGCACTGTAATAGTCTCAGAGGTCCGTTTAAAGCGCAGAGAGCATCATGAAGAACAAGGAACACACCAGGCAGGTCCGAGATACTGTTGTGGAGAAGTTTAAAGCCGGATTTGGATACAAAAAGATTTCCCAAGCTTTAAACATCCCAAGGAGCACTGTGCAAGCGATAATATTGAAATGGAAGACCACTGCAAATCTACGAAGACCTGGCCGTCCCTCTAAACTTTCAGCTAATACAAGGAGAAGACTGATCAGAGATGCAGCCAAGAGGCCCATGATCACTCTGGATGAACTGCAGAGATCTACAGCTGAGGTGGGAGGCTCTGTCCATAGGACAACAATCAGTCGTATACTGCACAAATCTGGCCTTTATGGAAGAGTGGCAAGAAGAAAGCCATTTCTTAAAGATATCCATAAAAAGTGTTGTTTAAAGTTTGCCACAAGGCACCTGGGAGACACACCAAACATGTGGAAGAAGGTGCTCTGGTCAGATGAAACCAAAATCGAACTTTTTGGCAACAATGCAAAACGTTATGTTTGGCGTAAAAGCAACACAGCCAATCACCCCGAATACACCATCCCCACTGTCAAACATGGTGGTGGCAGCATCATGGTTTGGGCCTGCTTTTTTTCAGCAGGGACCAGGAAGATGGTTAAAATTGATGGGAAGATGGATGGAGCCAAATACAGGACCATTCTGGAAGAAAACCTGATTGAGTCTGCAAAAGACCTGAGACTGGGACAGAGATTTGTCTTCCAACAAGACAATGATCCAAAACTTAAAGCAAAATCTACAATGGAATGGTTCACAAATAAACATATCCAGGTGTTAGAATGGCCAAGTCAAAGTCCAGACCTGAATCCAATTGAGAATCTGTGGAAAGAACTGAAAACTGCTGTTCACAAACTCTCTCCATCCAACCTCACTGAGCTTGAGCTGTTTTGCAAGGAGGAATGGGCAAAAATTTCAGTCTCTCGATGTGCAAAACTGATAGAGACATACCCCAAGTGACTTACAGCTGTAATCGCAGCAAAAGGTGGCGCTACAAAGTATTAACTTAAGGGGGCTGAATAATTTTGCACGCCCAATTTTTCTTTTTTTTATTTGTTAAAAAAGTTTGAAAGATCCAATAAATTTCGTTCCACTTCATGATTGTGTCCCACTTGTTGTTTATTCTTTTGCGATGATCGCCGAGTGACCGGCGGACATCGGGTCCGCCGGTCACACGCGCCGGGGGGTCCGTGACCACGCGGTTAGTGACGTAGATCAACGTCACTTTGCCTGTGAGGGGCTGACTGCCGAAAGTAAATAGTCGTGCGGCAGTTGGCAAGTGGTTAAGGCTCTAAAAGACAAAAATACAGTCATTTTGACTAAAATTTTTTTAGACCTTTGGTGACGAATTCAGTTATTTTGACGAAAAAAAGGCTTTTTAGACACTTGGAGACCAAAATTGAGTCATTTTGACCCAAAAAATTTTTCAGGCCATTGGAGCCCAAATGGCCGGTTTTACACAACTCTTGCCTAAAACCGGCTTTTTAAGGCTCTAAAAGACAAAAATACAGTTATTTTGACTAAAAAATAATTTCAGACCTTTGGTGACCAAATGCAGTTATTTTGACTTAAAAAGGCTTTTTAGACACTTAGAGACAAAAATAGAGTCATTTTGACCAAAACATTTTTTTCAGGCCATTGGAGTCCAAATGGCCGGTTTTAGACAAATCATGTCTAAACCCGGCTTTTTAAGGCTCTAAAAGACAAAAATACAGTCATTTTGACCCAAAAAATTTTTCAGACCATTGGAGACAAAATGCAGTAATCTTGTCTAAAACTGGATTTTTAAGACTCTAAAATACAAAAATTGGGTCATTTTGACTAAAAGTTTTTTTTCATTCACAGAATACAGAAGTAAGTGTCGGCCGTAAAATGAAATGCAGGTGAGGAGAAAGACCAGCGCTATGGATACATTCTCAGAGACTTTATTGCATAAAAATAGGTTGCAGCCGCCAACCAACCCCTAAAACATTAGGGGTCAAGTATCATATGGGGGGGAAGGTAGTTGTAAACGGCGCTACCTTTTATATATAAAGTAAAACCAACAGTGTATCCAGACCGTGGGGTAACTTTTAAGATATGTGCAAAATAAAGTGCCAGTGCAAAGAATATGTGTCGGCCGTAAAAGGCCCCAAAAATTAGCCCACATGGGTTTACCTAACAGCTAAGAACGTAGTATTTGGTGGCTGAAGGTACATTAGGCATTCACAGGATACAGAAGTAAGTGTCGGCCATAAAAGGCCCTAAAAATTAGCCCACATGGGTTTACCTAACAGCTAAGAACGTAGTACTTGGTGGCTGAAGGTATATTAGGCATTCACAGGGTACAGAAGTAAGTGTCTGTATAGGCCCCAAAAATTAGCCCACGTGGGTTTAATTGATAGTTAAGAATGTAGTATTCTGTGGCTGAAGGTACATTAGGCATTCACGGGATACAGAAGTAAGTGTCGGCCGTAAAAGGCCACAAAAATTAGCCCACATCAGTTTACCTGACAACTAAGAACGTAGTATTTGGTGGCTAGAGTTACATTAGGCATTCACACAGTATACAGAAGTAAGTGTCGGCCTGTATAGGCCCCAAAAAATAGCTCACATGGGTTTAACTGACAGCAAAGAACATAGCATTTGATGGCTAGAGGTACATTAGGCATTCACACAGTATACAGAAGTAAGTGTCGGCATGTATAGGCCCCAGAAATTAGCTCACATGGGTTTACCTGACAGTTAATAATGTATTATTTGGTGGCTAAAGGTACATTAGGCATTCACAGGATACAGAAGTATCTGTCGGCCTGTATAGTCCCCAAAAATTAGCCCACATGGGTTTTACTGACAGCTAAGAATGTAGTATTCTGTGGCTGAAGGTACATTAGGCATTCACACAGTATACAGAAGTAAGTGTCAAAATGTATAGGCCCCAAAAATTAGCTCACATGGGTTTACCTGACAGCTAAGTATGTAGTATTTGGAGGCTGAAGGTACATTAGGTATTCACAGGATACAGAAGTATGTGTCGGCCTGTATAGTCCCCAAAAACTAGCCCACATGGGTTTAACTGACAGCTAAGATCGTAGTATTCTGTGGCTGAAGGTACATTAGGCATTCACAGGATACAGAAGTAAGTGTCAGCCTGTATAGGCCCCAAAAATTAGCTCACATGGGTTTAACTGACAGCAAAGAACGTACTGTATTATATGGCTGGAAGTACATTAGGCATTCACAGTATACAGAAGTGTCGGCCTGTATAGGCCCCAAAAATTAGCTCACATGGTTTTAACTGACAGCAAAGAACCTAGTGTATTTGATGGCTGGAGGTACATTAGGCATTTCCATTATACAGAAGTAAGTGTCAGCCTGTTTAGAACCAAAAATTAGCTCACATGGGTTTCACTGATAGCAAAGAACGTATTATTGGATGGCTAGAGGTAAATCAGGCATTCACACCGTATACAGAAGTAGGTGTCAGCCTGTATAGGCCCAAAAAAATTAGCTCACATGGGTTTAACTGACAGCAGAGAACGTAGTATTTGATGGCTGGAGGTACATTAGGCATTCACACAGTATACAGAAGTAAGTGTTGGCCTCTATAGGCCCCAAAAATTAGCTCACATGGGTTTACCTGACTGCTAAGAACGTAGTATTCTGTGGCTAAAGGTACATTAGACATTCACAGGATACAGAAGTAAGTGTCGGCCATAAAAGGCACCAGAAATTAGCCCACATGGGTATACCTGACACTTACCTTCAGCCACAGAATACTTCGTTCTTAGCTGTCAGTTAAACCCATGTGGGCTAATTTTTGGGGCCTATACAGGCCAACACTTACTTCTGGATGGGAGACCGCCTGGGATTACCAGGTGCTGTAGGATTTTGGCTTTTCCTTTATTCGTTGGCTTTATTTTTGTTTCTCCTGAGGTGCCATCTTGCCATTGCCAAGTTCAAAGGGGTCGAAAGTGGCAGTGGTGATAGCCTACGACCACATCACCCTGAACGTGTCTGATCTTGGAAGCTAAGCAGGGTTGGGCCTGGTTAGTACCTGGATGGGAGACCGCTTGGGAAAACCAGGTGCTTTAGGCTTTTGGCTTTTCCTTTATTTGTTGGCTTTATTTTTGTTTCTCCTGAGGTGCCATCTTGCCATGGCCAAGTTCAAAGGAGTCGAGGGTGGCAGTGGTGATCGCCTATGGCCACATCACCCTTAACACGCCTGATCTCATCTGATCTCAGAAGCTAAGCAGGGTCGGGCCTGGTTTGTACCTGGATGCGAGACCGCCTGGGAATACAGGGTGCTGTAGCATTTTGGCTTTTCCTTTATTCGTTGGCTTTCTTTTTGTTTCTCCTGAGGTGCCATCTTGCCATGAGCAAGTTCAAAGGGGTCGAAGGTGACAGTGACACTTGCCTATGGCCACATCACCCTCAACGCGCCCGATCTCGTCTGATTTTGGAAGCTAAGCAGGGTCGGGCCTGGTTAGTACCTGGATGGGAGACCTCCTGGGAATATCAGGTGCTGTAGGCTTTTGGCTTTTCCTTTATTCGTTGGCTTTCTTTTTGTTTCTCCTGAGGTGCCATCTTGCCATGGGCAAGTTCAAAGTGGTCGAGGGTGGCAGTGATAATCGCCTATGGCCACATCACCCTGAATGCGCCTGATCTCATCTGATCTCGGAAGATAAGCAGGGTCGGGCCTGGTTAGTAGGGATGATCGAACTTTTGAAAAGTTTGGTTCAACCAGAAGACCCGAATTTCCCGAAAGTTCGGTTCAGATTCCAGAACCCCATTGAAATCAATGGGACCCGAACTTCGGTAATTAAAAAACACAATTTTGAAGCCCTAAAACCCAATAAATGCCCCTAAAAAGTGCCTAGGGTTCTGGGTCATGCCCCAGGGACTATTAATCACACAAAAAAAGTTCTTAAAAATTGTCGTTTTTGATAGAGAGCCAATTATTGAAAAAATTATTGGGAAAAAAAAAGATTTCTTTGGATTTTGTGTCTGTGGGGTCTAAAAGGTGTACCTGTGATGTTTCAGCTCTGTAGCATGTCCGGAACCAGAATTATAGCATGCCAAACCTTCAAAAATGACTTTTTTGCTCAACCATGCCTTTCTTTTGCTCCTAATCAACTGCACAGCCAATGTGTATGATGGGGACATAATGCAGTGCACTGGGAACAAGATTAGAGTTTTTTTTTTAAAAAGGTGCTGTCTCTTAAAATGTGCATATAATTAACAGGTGTATTTTCACAATGTCAGGACCCCGACTTGAACCTGGGACCTGCAGTGTGTCTGCCAATGACTTTACTTGCTGAGCCACCTGGAATGCTGGACAGCTCCTTGGACAAATCCTTGAATGACCCTGCTGTGAATCTTTAATGCCTTGAACCTTGAACTTTAAACCCTTTGCTCCTCCCATGAACTTCCGGTTTTAAGCCATGTCTTTGCACTTCCTGGTTGGCAGAATATTGTGCCTTCAACAGCCGATATCTCGCTTGTCTCTCCTGCTGCCATCCGTATCTTTGCTACCATCCATTATCGACACTTGGCTTGTTCCTCGACTATGCTTTTGCCTAATCCCGACTTGCAACTACTTGTTACCGACCTTTGGCTATTCCTAGACTACGCTTTTGCTTGATCCTGACCTGCTGTATCTGCTACTGGACCCCGGCTTGCTCACCTCCTGGTGGGGCGATCCTGAGGACCGCGACCTGGTACTAACACGCAGCAAAATCCATCTCCACCATCGAGGGAGTCAAACTAGGCCTTGCAGATTGCCGCATGTCTTCCTCCTCCTCCTCCTCAAAGCCTGCAAAAGTTCCCGAAGAATCGTCCTCCTCCTCTTCCACCCCTGGATCCTGCTCGGGCCTCTGGGAGCTAGGCATAATGGGGACAGGATTCTCAGGATAAAAGGGGCCTTGAGAGGCAAGGAAGTCCTCCTCTTCCTCCTGCTGCTCTGCCTCCAGTGCCCTGTCCATAATGCCATGCAGAGTGTGCTCCAACAAAAACAGTACCGGTAGGGTGTCACTGATGCATGCGCTGTCCCGGCTTACCATCCTTGTGAACTCCTCAAATCCCGAGAGGACAGCACATGCATCCTTAATCAAAAGCCACTGCCGTGGTGAAAAGAAGCCCAGGCGCGCTGAGCCAGTGCTGGTGCTGTACTCGCAGAGATATTCATTGAGATATTCATTGATATTCATTCATATTCATTGATATTCATTGAAATTCGTAAGCATGTACAGGCGCTGCAGCATAGCCAAGGTGGAGTTCCAGCGGGTGGGCATGTCACAGACGAGGCGGTGTACCGGCAGGTGAGACTCCTGCTGCACTTCGGCCAAACGTGCAGTGGCACTGTACGACCGCCTGAAGTGATTGCACACCCTTCTTGCCATCCTTAGCACATCCTGCATTCCCGGTTCAAAAACCGCTGTACCACGAGATTCAGGACATGCGCCAGGCATAGCACATGGGTCAACTTTCCCTGATGAAGGGCGGCCAGGAGGTTTGACCCATTATCGGTAACCACCATCCCTGGCTGCAGCTGGTGTGGTGTCAACCACCTCTGGGACTGTGCCTGCAGAGCCCCAAGAATCTCAGGGGCAGTATGCTGCCTGTCCCCTAGACACACAAGCTGCAGCACTGCGTGACACCTTTTGGCCTGAGACATAGAATAGCCCTTTGAACTCTTAAGTAGTACCTCATCATATTCAAAGGACCATTCTGCAGAGGAGGGCATGGAGGAGGATGAGTAGGAGGAGGAGGAGCAGAAGGGGATAGAAGTGATCGATCTACCCAGATCAGCGACACCACCAGCTGTTTGCAGACGTGGGGGCAACCTGGCTGCAGCACTGAGCTCTGGCTACAATCCCTTCCGCTGGCAAGCAGTGTCACCTAATGACCAGTGACAGAAATGTACCGTCCCTGCCCATGTTTGCTTGACCAAGTGTCAGCCGTCAGGTGTATCTTACGGCTGACTGACGTGGCCAGGGACGACACTACATTGCCTTCCACATGTTGGTATAGGGATGGCAGGGCCTTACGGGCAAAGTAATGCCGACTTGGCACCTGCCACTGTGGAACTGCACATTTTGCAAAGTCACGGAAGGGAGCAGACTCTACCAGGTTAAATGGTAACAGTTGCAGAGCCATTAGTTTTGCCAAACTACTGTTTAGATGCTGGGTATGTGGGTGGCGGGGAGTATACATTTTTTTTCGTTCCAGCATGTGTGGAATCAAAATTTGGCGTCTAGATGTTACAGCTGGTGGTGTGCTGGAGGTAGATGCGACACTGCCTGCTATATCATCATCCCTGTCAATGGAGGCTGCCAACAGGTGACGAGTGACTATAGCAGGGCCAGGAATAGACTGATGTGCAGGTGGAGCACGAGGAGCAGCGCGAGGAGGACTAGGAGGCCGACTGACCGATCTTTGGCCCTTTTGTGGGTTCTTCAAATGCTCCTGCCAACAGGCCAAGTGGTGGGTTGTCAAATGCCTGTTTAGGCAGCTTGTACCCAGGTGGTTGAAATTTTTGCCACGTTTATACCCTTCTGACAAATCTTGCAGATCGCAACTGTTAGGTCTGCATGGGATGTCTCAAAAAAGGCCCATCAAGAAGAGGTGTGTATAGTGGCCCGGGAGACAACAGGTGCGGCCTTAGATGGAGCGGGCCATATGCTCTCCCCTCTTGCTTGCTCTGCCTCCTCCTCAACCTCAGACCCAACATCAGACTCCATAAAGGACTGAGCATCAGGCTGGAGTAGATGGCCGACACTGTGGTCAAACAGCTCAGCTGACTCCTCTGCCATGTCTGAAGTTGGGTCTAAGGGAGGACGTGAGGTGGACATGGACTCATCTCTATTTGTTCTGCCAACTGCAGAAGACTGACCACTTTTCTCTGCCTGGGTCACTGTAGTTGTAGATGATGCCGATGATGAGGGTTTGGTAATATAGTCCACCACCTCCTGTACGTACTGTGGACGTATAGCTTGGCCACTGCTGGAGAACAATGCAAATGGTGGCCTGGCTGAGGACTGACCACCACGTCCACCCCTGCCTCTAGACACCCTAGAAGCTGTGCCCCTTTCCGCAGCAGGGCCACGTATGCCTTTTCTTGGTCTACCTGGCATATTTGTCACTGAGGCGTTGGCAACTCTGTGCAGTGAAAAACGCACACTGCTATGCGACCCACAGTTGTCGCTGAATACAGCACAGCAGATGCGTGTCACGCACAGTTGCAAAGCCTTTTGCACAGTGGACCTAACGCTTTCAAGAACAGGCATTAAGTTGTCACTGAGGCAATGTATTTTGCTGACTAGCAAACACGTATACCTGCTGTAGATATATCAGCACTGTGGAACGTGCTCACTACACAGAACCCTCACACTTTCACTTTCACTTTCCCTACAGAAACTAGATTATTACATCTAACTACTGTGGTACAAAGTTCCCTAACTACACTAGATATCCCTTTCCTCACACTAAAAGAACAGCTCCATACAGCAGAAGACTGACACTGTCCCTTTATTTTTATTTTTTTTTCTAACTCAAAAAACCAGCACAATCGCTGTATTTCTAACTACACTGACTGGCTGTAAGCTGAATGCAATTCTGCTATATGGAGCTTTAGAAGCACTCGCCTATGCAGAAAACATAGTGTAGCAAAGCAGGAGTAAGAGAAATGTTTCCACTCTCTTCAACAGACTCTGTATCACTGTGCTATGGGTTAGGCGGGGCTATCTTATATACTGTGGGGCGTATTCACTTCTGATTGGAACCTGGTCTCCGTAGTCAGTCCAATCACGTTCCCAGAAGACTCCTGCCCCCTCATTGGCTTTTGCTGATGTTTCTGGGCCAATCACAGGCTTTTAAAGCCCAGTTCCTGTACCAGTGCATTTTGGGCGGTTCTGGTGGTCGAATTCCGAACTTTGACCGTAAAAAGTTCGGAATTCGGCCGAATTTCGAACACCCAATGTTCGGGTCGAACCGATGGTCGACCCAAACCGTTCGATCATCCCTACGGGTTAGTACTCGGATGGGAGACCATCTGGGAATACCAGGTGCTGTAGGCTTTTGGCTTTTCCTTTATTCGTTTCCTTTATGACTATTTTTGTCTTTATAGTCTTAAAACGCTTGTTTTAGACAAGATAATTGCATTTGGTCTCCAATGGCCTGAAAAATATTTTTTTGATCAAAATGACTCTGTTTTGGTCTCCAAGTGTCAAAAAAGCCTTTTTTAGTGAGAATAACTGCATTTGATCACCAAAGATCTGGAAAAAATGTTTTAGTCAAAATGACTGTATTTTCGGCTTTCAGAGTCTTAAAACGCTGGTTTTAGACCAGATAACTGCATTTGGTAAACCAATGGCCTGAAAAAAAATTTTTGGTCAAAATTACATTATTTTGGTCTCCAAGTGTCTAAAAAGCCTTTTTTAGTCAAAATAACTACATTTGGTCACCAAAGGTCTGACTTTTTTTTTCTGTCAAAACTTTCATCTTTTCGTCTTTTAAAGTCTTAAACAGCCGCTTTTTAGACAAGATTGTGGTAACCAATAGCCTGAAAAAAAAAATTTGGTCAAAATGACTCTATTTTGGTGTTCAAGTGTCTAAAAAGCCTACAAGCCTTTTAAGACTCTAAAAGACAAAAATACAGTCATTTTGACTAAATTTTTTTTCAGGGGGGCGTGGCTGAGCTGCGGGTGTGAGTGGACGTGCATGCTGTGAGCTCCGCTGTTGATCCTGGTAGTTATCCTGTGTAACTCCTTATCCTGCTCCGATTTCTACCGTCAGTCGGTGCCCTGTGTTCCCTGGAGTGCGGTGATCACCCGGTGAGTCCTCCATCTTCTCTCCGTGATGTCTAAGAAGGGAATCCGCACAGGCCGGCCCGATCCAAGAGCAGCGCGCAGCACAGAAGGCCACATATCTGGAGGCTGCTCAAAAGCTTTTTGCTAAGCCTTCTGCCCGGGACCCCCAAACTCTATCTGAGGACCATCGATCCGGCTCACCGAGGTCGCATTCAGACACGGATGACACTGTTCCCTTAGGGGATCTCTCCCGCCAGATTGCTGATTGCAGCAGATGCAGACCAGGCCCCGAGGCAATCATCTCCTACCCCGGACACAGAACCCACGTTGCGGGACATTATGGCTGCGGTTACCACCTGTACCACCTGAATTACGGCCCTGACAGCGGAGTTAAAGGGGGTCAAATCTGAGATATCGTTCCCAAGATAACTGCATTTGGTCTACAATGGCCTGAAAAAATTGTTTGGTCAAAATGACTCTAATTTGGTCTCCAAGTGTCTAAAAAGCCTTTATTCGTCAAAATAACTGCATTTGGTCACCAAAGGTCTGAAAATTGTTTTTAGTCAAAATGACTGTATTTTCGCCTTTTAGAGTCTTAAAAAGCCGGTTTTAGACAAGATAATTGCATTTCGTAACCAATGGCCTGATAAATCTTTTTGGTCAAAATGACTCTATTTTGGTTTTTCAAGTGTCAAAAAAGCCTTTTTTAGTCAGAATAACTGCATTTGATCACCAAAGATCTGGAAAAAATGTTTTAGTCAAAATGACTGTATTTTCACCTTTTAGAGTCTTAAAACGCCGGTTTTAGACCAGATAACTGCATTTGGTAAACCAATGGCCTGAAAAAAAAATTTTGGTCAAAATTACATTATTTTGGTCTCCAAGTGTCTAAAAAGCCTTTTTTAGTCAAAATAACTACATTTGGTCACCAAAGGTCTGATTTTTTTTGTCAAAATTTTCGTCTTTTCGTCTTTTAGAGTCTTAAACAGCCGCTTTTTAGACAAGATAACTGCATGTGGTAACCAATAGCCTGAAAACATTTTTTTTTGGTCAAAATTACTCTATTTTGGTTTTCAAGTGTCTAAAAAGCCTACAAGCCTTTTAAGACTCTAAAAGACAAAAATACAGTCATTTTGACTAAATTTTTTTCAGGGGGGCGTGGCCGAGCTGCGGGTGTGAGCGGACGTGCATGCTGTGAGCTCCGCTGTTGATCCTGGTAGTTATCCTGTGTAACTCCTTAGCCCTGTGTTCCCTGGAGTGCGGTGATCACCCTGTGAGTCCTCCATCTTCTCTCCGTGATGTCTAAGAAGGGTAAAGAGGGAAATCCGCACAGGCCGGCCCGATCCAAGATGGCGGCGCCTCGCAGCGCGCAGCACAGAAGGCAACATATCTGGAGGCTGCTCAAAAGCTTTTTGCTAAGCCTGCTGCCCGGGACCCCCAAACTCTATCTGAGGACCATTGATCCGGCTCACCGGGGTCGCATTCAGACACGGATGACACTGTTCCCTTAGGGGATCTCTCCCCCCCCCCGCGCACTTTCATCTTCAAATTCCTCAATTCCAGGGGAATGCAGGGGAGGCTCAAGATTGACAACTCAAGGATCTCCCTGTTCCCAGATTACTCTGCGGTGGTGCAGAAACAGCGTGCGAAATTCGTAGAGGTCAAGAGGAGATTGCGGGACTTGAATGTTCAATACGCTATGCTGTACCCTTCCAGGCTCCGGGTGGTGGTCCGGGATGAGGTGTTGTTCTTTGACAAGCCTTCTGCTGCTGTTCAATGGCTGGATGCTAATGGTGGGGCCCTGCGGGCGGCCACTTCCCCCAGGCGAGAAGACCTTTGAGGATCGTTTCTACTTTTTGGAACTTTTGTACTCTTTTCGGCCGGTCATGGATCCTTTCGGTTCTCCTGCCTATACCTGGCACTTGATGTTACACACACTTTTCCTGTTATGATGGGAGCTCTTCTGCTGCACTAATGGTTGCTACCTCTCACATGGTTGCTAATTTTGAGGAGACTACACTGGCATCGGTGGTCCCTCTCCGGTTTCCCCCCCTTGGTCATGACTGGACATGCCCTATTGACTCGTCCCTTCCCCCACACGTGGCAGACGTGTATTGCCTTTTTGTTCCCCCCCTTTTTGCCTTTTTTCTGGTCCTGGACTTTGGTTCGATTTTTGCTTTTCCTGCATGTACTTTGTCGCTCTACTGCTATTATTTTACCCTATGCTGTGGATGTTCCTATTGACTGTTCTCTATGCTGGGGCTGCACCGGTACTGTGTGGGCTGGGCGACTACTCCTGTTGCTCTCTCTATATAGCTGGGCTGTGCTGATGGGGTGTAGTGGGTTCACCCTTTCTGGGTGCCCTCTTTCGCCTCCCTGGCCGGGTTGCCTGACGCTCCGTGTATGGCTACATTTTGACTATGGCTGATAATATTTGTGTGATGTCCTGGAATGTGCGGGGCCTCGGCAACCCGGTAAAGAGGACGGCGGTGCTCCGCACCATCAAACACCTGCAGGCAGATGTGTTTTGCCTGCAGGAGACCCATATGTCTCCTTCCACTTCCACGTGTCTAGCTCCTAGCGTATTTAGTCACCAGTTCCACTCTGTTTACTCCACTTATTCGAGAGGGTGTGTATTTTGATTAAGAAGGGGGTACGGTTTCTATGCTCAAAGTCTGTGATTGACCCTGAGGGCCGGTTTGTTTTATCCTGCCAACTAGCAAGCCTTAGGTGTGTACTTGTGCCCCCCCCCGTATTCTGCAGGGGTACTTAAACTTATCGTGCCACATATTGCTCAACTTCCTGATGTGCCCCTGCTGATGTTGGGGGACTTTACTGCTGTACTTGACTCTGCCTGGGATAGGTTTTCCTCTCACTCCGGTGGACCTATGCTGGCCGGGGGGGCTATGCCCCTTGCTCGGTTGGTGGGTGAACTCGGACTGACAGATGTCTGGAGGATGGGCCACCCTGAGGTATGAAAATTTTCGTGCTTCTCGGCGTCACACTCGGGATTGTCTAGGATAGATCTGGGGCTGGGTAATGGTTCGCTACTGCCTCTGGTGGTCGTGGCGGGAAAATCCCTTTGGAAACTCAATGCATTCTGGCTGACGCTCTTTCCTAGTCCTGATCCCCTGCCACCCAAACTAACGTCCTTTTTTGCTGACAATTTGGAATCCGCAGAGGTGGGGGTGGTGTGGGATGCGGCTAAGGCATTCATGGGAGGTCAGTTTATACGTACGGTTAATGTCATTAAAACGGACACCAGGCAATGGGAGAATACTGTGTTGGACGCAGTGACTAGAGCGGAGGAAACTTATGATAGGGACCCGTCAGATGATACTCAGAGGTCGTGGCTGGCTGCCCAATCTATGGCCAAGTCGGTCTCGATTCAAAAGGCTGAAAACAAGCACTTCTTCTTGCAGCAGAGGTATTTTGAGAAGGGAGAAAACACGGGTCATATGTTGGCCATGCTGGTTCGCTCGCAGCAGCCTGCGGCATTTATACCCCAGATTAAGGATCCTCAGGGGGTGCTCTGGCACGCCACGGCTGACATACGGAGAGTACTTGGGAAGTTTTATGCTGATCTTTACTCCTCTAAGATCTCGGCTGACTCACGAGAAATTGCCGATTTTTTTGGCTTCCTGCGATTTGCCTTCTCTGTCTGCCTGGGACGTGGCTGTGCTTGGGGCCCCCCTTACGGAAAACGAACTTTATGCGGCCTTGAAATCTACTAAGCCTGGTAAATCTCCGGGGGCTGATGGTATCCCGTCGGAGGTTTACAGCCGATACGCTGAACAGTTGGTGCCCGTGCTGCTGCGGGTATATAACGAAGCCTTCCGTATTGGCCGCTGTTAGGAATGCTTCCTGAGCACACTGATGTGCTGTCATGAATCTGCAAGGGTTAACCTAGAGCAGACTAATTGCAGTAATTGGCAAAGAGGCTGCCTTATTTAAACAGCTCAGAAGCACTGTGTCTTTGCTGACTTTTCCTGTGTTCCTGAAGCCTGCTTCCTGTTACCTGTTTGATATCCGTTTTGACCTTTGGCTTGTTCCTGACCTTGTTGACCTGCTGCCCGTCCTGACCCCCGGCTTGTTTGACCATTCTCTCAGATCTCCCTTGTCTGCTTATCTGCCTTCGGATCATGACCGGCTTCTCCCTTGGTGGGGCGACCCTGAGGACTGCGACCTGGTATCCACACGCAGCAAAATCCATCCTCCCCACTAGAGGCTCTTGCGAAAACCGGTGGATACTTAGATTCCGCAACTCAGGTTAGCCTGTGTCACTTACCTTGGGGGTTCCCGTCTAAGCTCCGCCCTCTGGCAGACGTGGGGCCTTCCTCTGCCATCAGGCTACCACTTGTATCCCTAACAGTACAAATCAGCCATGACGGAGCCTGCAAGAGAAGCCTCACGGTTGGAAGAGATCTGCCAACACCTCGCAGCCCTGTCTCAAACCGTAAAGTCGCTTCAAGGCGGCTACACACAGCTAGAGGAACGGCTGCGCTCTACGACACTTCAGGGGGATCCTCCTATCTGCTTCCTCTCCTGCTGCAGCACTCTCTGCACCTGCTTCTGGCCCTACCGTAGTGATGCTGCCACCAGAACCTCGAGTTCCTGCTCCCGAAAAATATTCCGGGGATCGCGGTAAATTCCACGCCTTTCGCAACGCCTGCCAGCTGTATTTCTCCCTGCAACCTCTAACCTTTTCTTTGGAGACCACCAAGGTGGAGTTTGTTATCTCCCTGCTCCTAGGCAAACCCCAGTCCTGGGTTCATCGGCTCCTTGAAGAGGGCAGCCCCCATTAAACTCCTTACGGTCATTTTTTGAGGCCATGACACAGCTCTATGATGACCCGCAGCGATCCTCCACCGCAGAAGCTGCGCTTCATGTTCTTCAGCAGGGTCGCAGGCCCGTAGAACACTACGTCACTAACTTCCGCCGCATCAGTTCCGATACGTCCTGGAACGAAGCAGCACTCCGGTATCAGTTCCATCTCGGCTTGTACGAAGGACTGAAGGACGAGCTGGCGCGGGTAGGTGTCCCCAACGCCTTGGAAGATTTGATTTCCCAGGCCATTCAAATCGACCGGTGGCTACGGGAGCGCAGAGCAGAACGATCTCCGCAGCAGTTCAGACCAGCCTGGACGCTACCATGAGTTGCTCATCCTGCATACTTTTCTTCTGCTGGGTCAGCTCTTACCAACCCCGCTCCCGCTGGAGTCGCCTCAGATACGCCTGAACCTATAGAACTTGGGATCATACGGCCTGCTTTGTCCCCGGAGGAGAGACGCCGTCGCCAGTTGGGTAACATGTGCCTGTATTGCGGTGAAGCTGGCCACTATGTGCGCTCCTGCCCGGCAAAATACCATAAGTTCATGCCGGCCTCACCATCTGTTGCCAGTTCCTCCCACCTAGCCTTTCCTGTGTCATTACAGCTTCCGGAAGGACTCGTCCCAGTTACTGCAATCATTGACTTGGGAGCCTGCCGTTGTTTCATTGATCGCTCGTTCGCCCTGCAACATGGCGTATCTCTCCGGCTCAAGACTCAGGACCTCACCATCTTCCTGGCTGATGGTTCCCACATCAAATCCGGGCCCGTGACCCAAGAAACTTTTCCCCTTCCTATGGTCTCCTCCTCCGGCCATAAGGAACTGATTAGCCTGGATGTTATCATATCCTCCTTATTTCCCATTATCCTGGGATTACCGTGGTTGCAAGCACATAACCCGCAAGTCAATTGGATCACAGGCACCATCCAGTTCCCATCTCTTTACTGCAAGAATTCCTGTCTACCCGCTCCTCCTGAATTCCCCAAGACTCTGTTCTGTCTTTAATCCAACCTGATGTGTGTTCTGTGGTGCCCAAAGAATACCATGATTTCCTGGACATATTCAGCAAACGGGGAGCAGAGACCTTGCCCCCCCACCGTCCATATGACTGCCCCATCGACTTGCTCCCAGGAGCCGAAATCCCGTTCGGCCGGATTTACCCACTTTCTGAACGTGAGCTGGACGTCTTAAAGGACTATGTAGACGAAAGTCTGAAGAAGGGGTTCATCCGTCCCTCTACCTCTCCAGCAGGGGCAGGTATCTTCTTCGTAGAGAAGAAGGATCACACCCTCCGACCCTGCATAGATTATAGGGATTTAAATAAAGTTACTATTAAAAACCGTTATCCCCTTCCTCTAGTCCCCGAACTCTTTCAGAGACTCAGATCTGCCATCCTGTTTACTAAGCTGGATCTTCGTGGGGCGTACTACTTGGTGCGCATCCGAGAGGGCGACGAATGGAAGACTGCTTTCCACACTAGATTCGGACATTTCGAATACCTGGTAATGCCATTTGGCCTTTGTAATGCTCCTGCCACGTTCCAACACTTTGTGAACGACATCTTCAGGGATTGGTTGGATATCTTCATCATCCAAATGACATCCTAATCTTCTCAACATCCCTAGAGCAGCATCGCAAGCATGTTCGAAATGTCCTCGGTCGCCTTCGCCAGCATGGCCAAGGCCGAGAAGTGCGTTTTTGAGCAGAACAGTATCCCATTTCTGGGGTTAATAATTTCCACAGAAGGAATAGAGATGGATCCTCAGAAGGTCTCTGCCATTCTGGACTGGCCACCTCCATCAGACAAAAAGGGAGTACAGCGCTTCGTTGGCTTCGCCAATTTTTATAGGAGGTTCATTAAGGGGTTCTCTAACATCATAGCCCCTATTACTCACCTTACTAAGAAGAACGTCCGCTTCCAGTGGACCCCAGAAGCTCAGTCCTCCTTCTCGGTTCTTAAAAAACATTTTACCTCTGCCCCTATCCTAAGTCACCCGGATCCTGCCTTACCCTATCTCCTGGAGGTAGACGCATCGGACGTTGCGGTCGGGGCAGTCATCTCCCAAAGACAGGGAACTAGAGACTTAACTCACCCAATAGCCTTCTATTCCCAGAAACTCTCTCCCGCGGAGAAAAACTATGATGTCGGGGACCGGGAACTCTTGGCTATCAAAGCCGCTCTCGAAGTGGTATTCCCAGGTGGTCTCCCGTCCAGGTACTAACCAGGCCCGACCCTGCTTAGCTTCCGAGATCAGACGAGATCAGGCGTGTTCAGGGTGATGTGGCCATAGGCGATCACCACTGCCACCCTCAACCCCTTTGAACTTGGCAATGGCAAGATGACACCTCAGGAGAAACAAAAAGAAAGCCAACGAATAAAGGAAAAGCCAAAATGCTACAGCACCCTGTATTCCCAGGCAGTCTCGCATCCAGGTACAAACCAGGCCCGACCCTGCTTAGCTTCTGAGATCAGATGAGATCAGACGTGTTAAGGGTGATGTGGCCATAGGCGATCACCACTGCCACCCTCGACTCCTTTGAACTTGGCCATGGCAAGATGGCACCTCTTCTTGATGGGCCTTTTTTGAGACATCCCATGCAGACCGAACAGTTGCGATCTGCAAGATTTGTCAGAAGGGTATAAAAAGTGGCAAAAATGTAAACCACCTGGGTACAAGCTGCCTAAACAGGCATTTGACAACCCACCACTTGGCCTGTTGGCAGGAGCATTTGAAGAACCCACAAAAGGGCCAAAGATCGGTCAGTCGGCCTCCTAGTCCTCCTCGCGCTGCTCCTCGTGCTCCACCTGCACATCAGTCTATTCCTGGCCCTGCTATAGTCACTCGTCACCTGTTGGCAGCCTCCATTGACAGGGATGATGATATAGCAGGCAGTGTCGCATCTACCTCCAGCACACCACCAGCTGTAACATCTAAACGCCAAATTTCGATTCCACACATGCTGGAACAAAAAAAAAATGTATACTCCCCGCCACCCACATACCCAGCATCTAAACAGTAGTTTGGCAAAACTAATGGCTCTGCAACTGTTACCATTTAACCTGGTAGAGTCTGCTCCCTTCCGTGACTTTGCAAAATGTGCAGTTCCACAGTGGCAGGTGCCAAGTCGGCATTACTTTGCCCTGCCATCCCTATACCAACATGTGGAAGGCAATGTAGTGTCGTCCCTGGCCATGTCAGTCAGCCGTAAGATACACCTGACGGCTGACACAGCAGGGTCATTCAAGGATTTGTCCAAGGAGCTGTCCAGCATTCCAGGTGGCTCAGCAAGTAGAGTCATTGGCAGACACACTGGAGGTCCCAGGTTCAAGTCTGGTCCCTGACATTGTGAAAATACACCTGTTAATTATATGCACATTTTAAGAGACAGCACCTTTTAAAAAAAAATCTCTAATCTTGTTCCCAGTGCACTGCATTATGTCCCCATCATACACATTGGCTGTACAGTTGATTAGGAGCAAAAGAAAGGCATGGTGTAGGGGGAGGAGCAGAAGGGGGTAGAAGTGATCGATCTACCCGGATCAGCGACACCACCAGCTGTTTGCAGACGTGGGGGCAACCTGGCTGCAGCACCGAGCTCTGGCTACAATCCCTTCCGCTGGCAAGCAGTGTCACCCAATGAGCAGTGACAGAAATGTACCGTCCCTGCCCATGTTTGCTTGACCAAGTGTCAGCCGTCAGGTGTATCTTACGGCTGACTGATGTGGCATGGCAGGGCCTTACGGGCAAAGTAATGCCGACTTGGCACCTGCCACTGTGGAACTGCACATTTTGCAAAGTCACGGAAGGGAGCAGACTCTACCAGGTTAAATGGTAACAGTTGCAGAGCCAGTAGTTTTGCCAAACTACTGTTTAGATGCTGGGTATGTGGGTGGCGGGGAGTATACATTTTTTTTTCGTTCCAACATGTGTGGAATCGAAATTTGGCGTCTAGATGTTACAGCTGGTGGTGTGCTGGAGGTAGATGCGACACTGCCTGCTATATCATCATCCCTGTCAATGGAGGCTGCCAACAGGTGACGAGTGACTATAGCAGGGCCAGGAATAGACTGATGTGCAGGTGGAGCACGAGGAGCAGTGCGAGGAGGACTAGGAGGCCGACTGACCGATCTTTGGCCCTTTTGTGGGTTCTTCAAATGCTCCTGCCAACAGGCCAAGTGGTGGGTTGTCAAATGCCTGTTTAGGCAGCTTGTACCCAGGTGGTTGACATTTTTGCCACGTTTTATACCCTTCTGACAAATCTTGCAGATCGCAACTGTTCGGTCTGCATGGGATGTCTCAAAAAAGGCCCATCAAGAAGAGGTGTGTATAGTGGCCCGGGAGACAACAGGTGCGGCCTTAGATGGAGCGGGCCGTCTGCTCTCCCCTCTTGCTTGCTCTGCCTCCTCCTCAACCTCAGACCCAACATCAGACTCTATAAAGGACTGAGCATCAGGCGTGGCCCGGGAGACAACAGGTGCGGCCTTAGATGGAGCTGGCTGTCTGCTCTCCCCTCTTGCTTGTTCTGCCTCCTCCTCAACCTCAGACCCAACATCAGACTCCATAAAGGACTGAGCATCAGGCTGGAGTAGATGGCCGACACTGTGGTCAAACAGCTCAGCTGACTCCTCTGCCATGTCTGAAGTTGGGTCTAAGGGAGGACGTGAGGTGGACATGGACTCATCTCTATTTGTTCTGCCAACTGCAGAAGACTGACCACTTTTCTCTGCCTGGGTCACTGTAGTTGCAGATGATGCCGATGATGAGGGTTTGGTAATATAGTCCACCACCTCCTGTACGTACTGTGGACGTATAGCTTGGCCACTGCCAGAGAACAATGCAAATGGTGGCCTGGCTGAGGACTGACCACCACGTCCACCCCTGCCTCTAGACACCCTAGAAGCTGTGCCCCTTTCCGCAGCAGGGCCACGTATGCCTTTTCTTGGTCTACCTGGCATATTTGTCACTGAGGCGTTGGCAACTCTGTGCAGTGAAAAACGCACACTGCTATGCGACCCACAGTTGTCGCTGAATACAGCACAGCAGATGCGTGTCACGCACAGTTGCAAAGCCTTTTGCACAGTGGACCTAACGCTTTCAAGAACAGGCGTTAAGTTGTCACTGAGGCAATGTATTTTGCTGACTAGCAAGCACGTATACCTGCTGTAGATATATCAGCACTGTGGAACGTGCTCACTACACAGAACCCTCACACTTTCACTTTCACTTTCCCTACAGAAACTAGATTATTACATCTAACTACTGTGGTACAAAGTTCCCTAACTACACTAGATATCCCTTTCCTCACACTAAAAGAACAGCTCCATACAGCAGAAGACTGACACTGTCCCTTTAATTTTTTTTTTTCTAACTCAAAAAACCAGCACAATCGCTGTATTTCTAACTACACTGACTGGCTGTAAGCTGAATGCAATTCTGCTATATGGAGCTTTAGAAGCACTCGCCTATGCAGAAAACATAGTGTAGCAAAGCAGGAGTAAGAGAAATGCTTCCACTCTCTTCAACAGACTCTGTATCACTGTGCTAGGGGTTAGGCGGGGCTATCTTATATACTGTGGGGCGTATTCACTTCTGATTGGAACCTGGTCTCCGTAGTCACTCCAATCACGTTCCCAGAAGACTCCTGCCCCCTCATTGGCTTTTGCTGATGTTTCTGGGCCAATCACAGGCTTTTAAAGCCCAGTTCCTGTACCAGTGCATTTTGGGTGGTTCTGGTGGCTGAATTCCGAACTTTTACCGCAAAAAGTTCGGAATTCGGCCGAATTTCGAACACCCAATGTTCGGGTCGAACCGATGGTCGACCCGAACCGTTCGATCATCTCTACGGGTTAGTACTCGGATGGGAGACCACCTGGGAATACCAGGTGCTGTAGGCTTTTGGCTTTTCCTTTATTCGTTGGCTTTTTTTTTGTTTCTCCTGAGGTGCCATCTTGCCATGGCCAAGTTCAAAGGGGTCGAGGGTGGCAGTGGTGATCACCTACGGCCACATCACCCTGAACACGCCCGATCCTGTCTAATCTCGGAAGCTAAGCAGGGTCGGGCATGGTTAGTACCTGGATGGGAGACCAGCTGGGAATACCAGGTGCTGTAGGCTTTTGGCTTTTCCTTTATTCGTTGGCTTTCAAGATAACTGCAAGTGGTAACCAATAGCCTAAAAAAATGTTTTTGGTCAAAATGACTATTTTCGTCTTTTAGAGTCTTAAAACGCTTGTTTTAGACAAGATTACTGCATTTGGTCTCCAATGGCCTGAAAAAAAATTTTGGTCAAAATGACTCTAATTTGGTCTCCAAGTGTCTAAAAAGCCTTTATTCGTCAAAATAACTGCATTTGGTCACCAAAGGTCTGAAAATTGTTTTTAGTCAAAATGACTGTATTTTCGCCTTTTAGAGTCTTAAAAAGTCGATTTTAGACAAGATAATTGCATTTCGTAACCAATGGCCTGAAAAATCTTTTTGGTCAAAATGACTCTATTTTGGTTTCCAAGTGTCTAAAAAGCCTTTTTTAGTCAATATAACTGCATTTGATAACCAAAGGTCTGAAAAATAATTTAGTCAAAATGACTGTATTTTTGTCTTTTAGAGTCTGAAAACGCTTGTTTTAGACAAGAAAACTGCATTTGGTAAACCAATGGCCTGAAAGAAAAATGTTTTGGTCAAAATTTCTCTATTTTTGTCTCCAAGTGTCTAAAAAGCCGTTTTTAGTCAAAATAACTGCATTTGATCACCAAAGGTATGAAAAAAATTTAGTCAAAATGACTATTTTTGTCTTTATAGTCTTAAAACGCTTGTTTTAGACAAGATAATTGCATTTGGTCTCCAATGGCCTGAAAAATATTTTTTTGATCAAAATGACTCTGTTTTGGTCTCCAAATGTCAAAAAAGCCTTTTTTAGTCAGAATAACTGCATTTGATCACCAAAGATCTGGAAAAAATGTTTTAGTCAAAATGACTGTATTTTCGGCTTTTAGAGTCTTAAAACGCCGGTTTTAGACCAGATAACTGCATTTGGTAAACCAATGGCCTGAAAACATTTTTTGGTCAAAATTACATTATTTTGGTCTCCAAGTGTCTAAAAAGCCTTTTTTAGTCAAAATAACTACATTTGGTCACCAAAGGTCTGACATTTTTTTTGTCAAAATTTTTGTCTTTTCGTCTTTTAGAGTCTTAAACAGCCGCTTTTTAGACAAGATAACTGCATGTGGTAACCAATAGCCTGAAAAAAAATTTTTTTGGTCAAAATGACTCTATTTTGGTGTTCAAGTGTCTAAAAAGCCTACAAGCCTTTTAAGACTCTAAAAGACAAAAATACAGTCATTTTGACTAAATTTTTTTTCAGGGGGCGTGGCCGAGCTGCGGGTGTGAGCGGACGTGCATGCTGTGAGCTCCGCTGTTGATCCTGCTAGTTATCCTGTGTAACTCCTTATCCTGCTCCGATTTCTACCGTCAGTCGGTGCCCTGTGTTCCCTGGAGTGCGGTGATCACCAGGTGAAGTCCTCCATCTTCTCTCCGTGATGTCTAAGAAGGGTAAAGAGGGAAATCCGCACAGGCCGGCCCGATCCAAGATGGCGGCGCCTCGCAGCGCGCAGCACAGGAGGCCACATATCTGGAGGCTGCTCAAAAGCTTTTTGCTAAGCCTGCTGCCCAGGACCCCCAAACTCTGAGGACCATCGATCCGGCTCACCGGGGTCGCATTCAGACACGGATGACACTGTTCCCTTAGGTGATCTCTCCTGCCAGATTGCTGATTGGGAGGCAGCAGATGCAGACCAGGCCCCGAGGCAATCATCTCCTACCCCGGACACAGAACCCACGTTGCGGGACATTATGGCTGCGGTTACCACCTGTACCACCGCCAAATACAGCCCTGACAGTGGAGTTAAAGGGGGTCAAGGCTGAGATATCGTTCATGAGACATGATATGCAGAAATTGAGGGAGAGGACAGTGGCAGTGGAAGGCAGGGTCAGCTCCCTGGAGGATGACATGGCGCCTTTGCAAAGAGAAGTGAAACATACTGCCCTGCTCTCAGCCCAGCAAGCTGCACGTCTGGATGACTTAGAGAATAGGATGAGACGGAGTAATATCAGAGCAATTGGGATCCCTGAGCGGGCGGAAGGTAAAGATCCTGTGGCTTTCATTGAACAATGGCTGCTCTCTACTTTTGGGCAAGAATCCTTTACTTCCATGTTTTCGGTGGAACTTGCTCAAAGGGTGCCTATGCGACCTCTTCCTCCTGGAGCCCCCCCCCCCGCGCACTTTCATCTTCAAATTCCTCAATTACTAAAGCCAGGGGAATGCAGGGGAGGCTCAAGATTGACAACTCAAGGATCTCCCTGTTTCCCGATTACTCTGCGGTGGTGCAGAAACAGCGTGCGAAATTCGTAGAGGTCAAGAGGAGATTGCAGGACTTGAATGTTCAATACGCTATGCTGTACCCTTCCAGGCTCTGGGTGGTGGTCCGGGATGAGGTGCTGTTCTTTGACAAGCCTTCTGCTGCTGTTCAATGGCTGGATGCTAATGGTGGGGCCCTGCGGGCGGCCACTTCCCCCAGGCGAGAAGACCTTTGAGGATCGTTTCTACTTTTTGGAACTTTTGTACTCTTTTCGGCCGGTCATGGATCCTTTCGGTTCTCCTGCCTATACTTGGCACTTGATGTTACACACACTTTTCCTGTTATGATGGGAGCTCTTCTGCTGCACTAATGGTTGCTACCTCTCACATGGTTGCTAATTTTGAGGAGACTACACTGGCATCGGTGGTCCCTCTCCGGTTCCCCCCCTTGGTCGTGACTGGACATGCCCTATTGACTCGTCCCTTCCCCCACACGTGGCAGACGTGTATTGCCTTTTTGTTCCCCCCTTTTTGCCTTTTTTCTGGTCCTGGACTTTGGTTCGATTTTTGCTTTTCCTGCATGTACTTTGTCGCTCTACTGCTATTATTTTACCCTATGCTGTGGATGTTCCTATTGACTGTTCTCTATGCTGGGGCTGCACCGGTACTGTGTGGGCTGGGCGACTACTCCTGTTGCTCTCTCTATATAGCTGGGCTGTGCTGATGGGGTGTAGTGGGTTCACCCTTTCTGGGTGCCCTCTTTCGCCTCCCTGGCCGGGTTGCCTGACGCTCCGTGTATGGCTACATTTTGACTATGGCTGATAATATTTGTGTGATGTCCTGGAATGTGCGGGGCCTCTGCAACCCGGTAAAGAGGACGGCAGTGCTCCGCACCATCAAACACCTTCAGGCAGATGTGGTTTGCCTGCAGGAGACCCATATGTCTCCTTCCACTTCCCCGTGTCTAGCTCCTAGCGTATTTAGTCACCAGTTCCACTCTGTTTACTCCACTTATTCGAGAGGGGTGTGTATTTTGATTAAGAAGGGGGTACGGTTTCTATTCTCAAAGTCTGTGATTGACCCTGAGGGCCGGTTTGTTTTATCCTGCCAACTAGCAAGCCTTAGGTGTGTACAAGCCCCCCCCCGTATTCTGCAGGGGTACTTAAACTTATCGTGCCACATATTGCTCAACTTCCTGATGTGCTGATGTTGGGGGACTTTACTGCTGTACTTGACTCTGCCTGGGATGCGGCTAAGGCATTCATGGGAGGTCAGTTTATATGTACGGTTAATGTCATTAAAACGGACACCAGGCAATGGGAGAATACTGCGTTGGACGCAGTGACTAGAGCGGAGGAAACGTATGTTAGGGACCCGTCAGATGATACTCAGAGGTCGTGGCTGGCTGCCCAATCTATGGCCAAGTCGGTCTCGATTCAAAAGGCTGAAAACAAGCGCTTCTTCTTGCAGCAGAGGTATTTTGAGAAGGGAGAAAACACGGGTCATATGTTGGCCATGCTGGTTCGCTCGCAGCAGCCTGCGGCATTTATACCATAGATTAAGGATCCTCAGGGGGTGCTCTGGCACGCCACGGCTGACATACGGAGAGTACTTGGGAAGTTTTATGCTGATCTTTACTCCTCTAAGATCTCGGCTGACTCACGAGAAATTGCCGATTTTTTTGGCTTCCTGCGATTTGCCTTCTCTGTATGCCAGGGAAGTGGCTGTGCTTGGGGCCCCCCTTACGGAAAACGAACTTTATGCGGCCTTGAAATCTACTAAGCCTGGTAAATCTCCGGGGGCTGATGGTATCCCGTCGGAGGTTTACAGCCGATACGCTGAACAGTTGGTGCCCATGCTGCTGCGGGTATATAACGAAGCCTTCCGTATTGGCCGCTGTTAGGAATGCTTCCTGAGCACACTGATGTGCTGTCATGAATCTGCAATCTAAAGGGTTAACCTAGAGCAGACTAATTGCAGTAATTGGCAAACAGGCTGCCTTATTTAAACAGCTCAGAAGCACTGTGTCTTTGCTGACTTGTCTGCAGCTCTTCCTGTGTTCCCGAAGCCTGCTTCCTGTTACCTGTTTGATATCCGTTTTGACCTTTGGCTTGTTCCTGACCTTGTTGACCTGCTGCCCGTCCTGACCCCCGGCTTGTTTGACCATTCTCTCGGATCTCACTTGTCTGCTTATCTGCCTTCAGATCATGACCGGCTTCTCCCTTGGTGGGGCGACCCTGAGGACTGCGACCTGGTATCCACACGCAGCAAAATCCATCCTCCCCACTAGAGGCTCTGGCGAAAACCGGTGGATACTTAGATTCCGCACCTCAGGTTAGCCTGTGTCACTTACCTTGGGGGTTCCCGTCTAAGCTCCGCCCTCTGGCACACGTGGGGCCTTCCTCTGCCATCAGGCTACCACTTGTATCCCTAACAGTACAAATCAGCCATGACGGAGCCTGCAAGAGAAGCCTCACCGTTGGAAGAGATCTGCCAACACCTCGCAGCCCTGTCTCAAACCGTAAAGTCGCTTCAAGACGGCTACTAACAGCTAGAGGAACGGATGCGCTCTACGACACTTCAGGGGGATCCTCCTGTATTATCTGCTTCCTCTCCTGCTGCAGCACTCTCTGCACCTGCTTCTGGCCCTACCGTAGTGATGCTGCCACCAGAACCTCGAGTTCCTGCTCCCGAAAAATATTCCGGGGATTGCGGTAAATTCTGCGCCTTTCGCAACGCCTGGCAGCTGTATTTCTCCCTGCAACCTCGAACCTTTTCTTTGGAGACCACCAAGGTGGGGTTTGTTATCTCCCTGCTCCTAGGCGAACCCCAGTCCTGGGTTCATCGGCTCCTTGAAGAGGGCAGCCCCCATTAAACTCCTTACAGTCATTTTTTGAGGCCATGGCACAGCTCTATGATGACCCGCAGCGATCCTCCACCGCAGAAGCTGCGCTTCATGTTCTTCAGCAGGGTCGCAGGCCCGTAGAACACTACGTCACTAACTTCCGCCCCATCAGTTCCGATACGTCCTGGAACGAAGCAGCACTCCGGTATCAGTTCCGTCTCGGCTTGTCAGAAGGACTGAAGGACGAGCTGGCGCGGGTAGGTGTCCCCAACGCCTTGGAAGATTTGATTTCCCAGGCCATTCAAATCGACCGGTGGCTACGGGAGCGCAGAGCAGAACGATCTCCGCAGCAGTTCAGACCAGCCTGGACGCTACCACGAGTTGCTCATCCTGCATACTTTTCTTCTGCTGGGTCAGCTCTTACCAACCCCGCTCCCGCTGGAGTCGCCTCAGATACGCCTGAACCTATACAACCTGGGATCATACGGCCTGCTTTGTCCCCGAAGGAGAGACGCCGTCGCCAGTTGGGTAACCTGTGCCTGTATTGAGGTGAAGCTGGCCACTATGTGCGCTCCTGTCCGGCAAAATACCATAAGTTCATGCCGGCCTCACCATCTGTTGCCAGTTCCTCCCACCTAGCCTTTCCTGTGTCATTACAGCTTCCGGAAGGACTCGTCCCAGTTACTGCAATCATTGACTTGGGAGCCTGCAGTTGTTTCATTGATCGCTCATTCGCCCTGCAACATGGCGTACCTCTCCGTCTCAAGACTCAGGACCTCACCATCTTCCTGGCTGATGGCTCCCACCTCAAATCCGGGCCCGTGACCCAAGAAACTTTTCCCCTTCCTATGGTCTCCTCCTCCGGCCATAAGGAACTGATTAGCCTGGATGTTATCACATCCTCCTTATTTCCCATTATCCTGGGATTACCGTGGTTGCAAGCACATAACCCGCAAGTCAATTGGATCACAGGCACCATCCAGTTCCCATCTCTTTACTGCAAGAATTCCTGTCTACCCACTTCTCCTGAATTCCCCAAGACTCTGTTCTGTCTTGAATCCGAACCTGATGTGTGTTCTGTGGTGCCCAAAGCATACCATGATTTCCTGGACGTATTCAGCAAACGGGGAGCAGAGACCTTGCCCCCCCACCGTCCATATGACTGCCCCATCGACTTGCTCCCAGGAGCCGAAATCCCGTTCGGCCGGATTTACCCACTTTCTGAACGTGAGCTGGACGTCTTAAAGGACTATGTAGACGAAAGTCTGAAGAAGGGGTTCATCCGTCCCTCTACCTCTCCAGCAGGGGCAGGTATCTTCTTCGTAGAGAAGAAGGATCACACCCTCCGACCCTGCATAGATTATAGGGATTTAAATAAAGTTACTTTTAAAAACCGTTATCCCCTTCCTCTAGTCCCCGAACTCTTTCAGAGACTCAGATCTGCCATCCTGTTTACTAAGCTGGATCTTAGTGGGGCGTACCACTTGGTGCGCATCCGAGAGGGCGACAAATGGAAGACTGCTTTCCGCACTAGATTCGGACATTTCGAATACCTGGTAATGCCATTTGGCCTTTGTAATGCTCCTGCCACATTCCAACACTTTGTGAACTACATCTTCAGGGAATGGTTGGATATCTTCATCATCGTATACTTGGATGACATCCTAATCTTCTCAACATCCCTAGAGCAGCATCGTGAGCACGTTGGAAATGTCCTCGGTCGCCTTCGCCAGCATGGTCTCTACGCCAAGGCCGAGAAGTGCGTTTTTGAGCAGAACAGTATCCCGTTTCTGGGGTTAATAATTTCCACAGAAGGAATAGAGATGGATCCTCAGAAGGTCTCTGCCATTCTGGACTGGCCACCTCCATCAGACAAAAAGGGAGTACAGCGCTTCGTTGGCTTCGCCAATTTTTATAGGAGGTTCATTAAGGGGTTCTCTAACATCATAGCCCCTATTACTCACATTACTAAGAAGAACGTCCGCTTCCAGTGGACCCCAGAAGCTCAGTCCGCCTTCTCGGTTCTTAAAAAACATTTTACCTCTGCCCCTATCCTAAGTCACCCGGATCCTGCCTTACCCTATCTCCTGGAGGTAGACGCATCGGACGTTGTGGTCGGGGCAGTCATCTCCCAAAGACAGGGAACTAGAGACTTAACTCACCCAATAGCCTTCTTTTCCCGGAAACTCTCTCCCGCTGAGAAAAACTATGATGTCGGGGACCGGGAACTCCTGGCTATCAAAGCCGCTCTCGAGGGGGGGGATATCTACTAGAAGGAGCATCACGCCCGATTCTTATATTTACCGATCATAAGAACCTTGAGTACTAAAGATCTGAAAAGCGACTTAGACCCCGCAAGGCCCGATGGGCACTCTTCTTCTCCAGATTCTCGTTCCATATCACCTATCGGCCCGGGTCGAAAAATGTCAAACCGGATGCCCTGTCCTGGATGTTTGATAATACTAAAGAAGAGTTGGTACCTGACACTATCCTGTCAGAGAAAAACTTCCTGCTCACTAGCCTGAAATCCCATCTTGAGCAAGCCTCTGCCAAAATTTCCGGTCCACCTGGGATACCCCTGTCACGCAAGGATGGTTTGTTGTGGGCTAAGGACAAAATATTTGTCCCGGAGGGAGTCAGAGTTTCGGTTCTAGCTGCCTGCCATGACCACCCTCTGCCTGGCCATTTTGGTGTTCATAGGACCCTTGACCTCATGCAACGCACCTTCTGGTGGCCTGAGATGGGAAAAGACTGCAGAAGTTATGTGTCTTGCTCCAGGAGTAAAACCACCAGAAGTAGGGCGTGGGGTCTATTCAGACCACTCCCAATCCCTGACCGGCCCTGGCAAACTATCGCCATGGACTTTATCGTGGAACTTCCACCTTCGGCCGGGTGCTCCGCCATTTTTGTGGTTGTAGACCGGCTTACTAAGATGGCCCACTTTATACCCCTCAAAGGTACCCCCTCTGCAAAGGAAACTGCAGAAGTCTTCATTAGGGAGATTGTGCGACTCCACGGGGTACCCACAAACATTATCTCGGACAGAGGGGTACAGTTCACGTCCCGCTTTTGGAGGGCCTTGTGTAAGCTACTAAAAATTGAATTATCTATGTCCTCAGCTTACCACCCGCAGACGAAAGGGCAAACAGAGAGGACAAACCAGACCCTGGAACAATATCTCCGGTGCTTTACCACCTTCGTCCAGGACGACTGGGTAGCATTACTACCATTTGCGGAATTTGCCTTTAATAATTCACGACATTCCGTTACCGGGTAATCTCCCTTCTTTGCCAATTATGGTTTTCATCCTTCCTTTCTGCCCGACGTCCCATCTGATTCCGGAATGCCCGCAGTTCAGGTCACCATTGACTTCTTCACGAGTAACAACAAACTTCTGCAGGACACCTTGGCCAAGGCTCAGATAGCGTCCAAAAGAATCTTTGATGGGAAAAAGAGGAGAGAACTGATTCTCCAACCAGGTGACCAGGTCTTTTTATCCACAGCTAACCTGTGCTTGGCCTGCCCATCCAAGAAGTTGGCTTCCAGGTTTATCGGCCCATTCCCCGTTAAAATAAGACTCAATGCCGTGTCCTATGAGTTATCCTTACCTGATACCCTACGGATCCATCCTGTGTTCCATGTCACTTTTTTTTTAAAACCTGCGGTTCCTGACGCCTTCCCCGGCAGAAGCCCTGGACCTCCGGAACCAGTGATGGTGGATGGCGACATGGAGTACGAAGTTGAGGCTGTACTTGATTGCCGGAAAAGAGGTAACCAGCTTCAGTTCCTTATTAAATGGAAGGGTTATGAGCCGGAAGAGAATTCCTGGGAACCTGAGAGTAACATTCATGCCACAGACCTGATCCAGGCATTTTTTCCTGCCCATCCTCAGAAAAGCAGTTTGTTGG
Source organism: Pelophylax lessonae (assembly GCF_965119305.1). Classification (NCBI taxonomy): domain Eukaryota; kingdom Metazoa; phylum Chordata; class Amphibia; order Anura; family Ranidae; genus Pelophylax; species Pelophylax lessonae. The sequence goes on from NC_138772.1 coordinate 243,473,816, forward strand.
GCACCCGGAGGTTGCCCTTAAGGGGGGGGGAAATGTTAGGAATGCTTCCTGAGCACACTGATGTGCTGTCAAGATTCTGCAATCTAAAAGGTTAACCTAGAGCAGATTAATTGCAGTAATTGGCAAAGAGGCTGCCTTATTTAAACAGCTCAGAAGCACTGTGTCTTTGCTGACTTGTCTGCAGCTCTTCCTGTGTTCCTGAAGCCTGCTTCCTGTTACCTGTTTGATATCCATTTTGACCTTTGGCTTGTTCCTGACCTTGTTGACCTGCTGCCCGTCCTGACCCCCGGCTTGTTTGGCCATTCTCTCTGATCTCCCTTGTCTGCTTATCTGCCTTCGGATCTTGACTGGCTTCTCCCTTGGTGGGGTGACCCTGAGGACTGCGACCTGGTATCCACACGCATCAAAATCCATCCTCACCACTAGAGTATCTGGTGAAAACCGGTGGATACTTAGATTCCGCACCTCAGGTTAGCCTGTGTCACTTACCTTGGGGGTTCCCGTCTAAGTACCGCCGTCTAGCACACGTGGGGCCTTCCTCTGCCATCAGGCTACCACTTGTATCCCTAACAGCCGCCTTCCTGCCTCTATGTCCGAAGCTATAGTTGTTTTCCTGCTGAAGCCCGGCAAGGATCTGCTTTTGGCGGATTCCTAAAGGCCCATATCTCTACTCACAACGGATGTTAAAATTCTAGCTAAGATACTGGCCACTAGGCTGTCCTCTGTTGTCCAGGGGGTTGTCCATAGGGATCAATCGGGGTTTATCCTGACCAGATCAACGGCACTTAATCTCCGCCGACTATTTCTGAACCTTCAGATCCCAGTAGACAACCCTGGGAACCGGGCAGTCTTTTCGCTAGATGCCGCTAAGGCATTCAATAGTGTTGAATGGGTGTACCTATGGGAAGTTCTCAAGCGCTTTGGTGTGGGAGAGAACTTTCTGAACTGGGTGCGGGTACTGTACGCTGCCCCCGCGGCCAGACTGAGGGTGAACGGGGAGCTTTCTGGACCCTACTGTTTGCACAGGGGGACTAGACAGGGCTGCCCGCTATCTCCATTGCTGTTTGCCATGGCACTGGAGACCTTAGCGGCGCGAATTCGGTCCTCCAATAACATAGTGGGGTTCAGAAGGGGCTCCAATGCAGACGTTATCTCACTCTATGCGGATGACACACTGCTCTACCTAGGTGATACAGGGGAATCCTTGCGGGCGGTAATGTCCCTTATTGACTATTTTGGGTCCCTGTCTGGATTTTCCATAAGTTGGGATAAATCAGTTTTAATGCCCCTTGATAACTCAGCCCTTTTCCGGACTGTGCATCCACAGTGCGAGTGGTTCACTCCTTCAAATATTTGGGGATCCAGGTGTCTCCTGATCCTACCCAGTATATCACACTGAACCTCGTACCTCTGCTGCAAAGTTCCTTTGTCGGTGGCTGGGAGAAGAGTCAATCTAATTAAGATGGTGTGGGCTCCTCAACTTCTTTATGTCTTGCACAACTCCCCAATCTGGATACCCAGGAAATGGTTCTATAGGATTGACTCCCAGTTCCGAGAACTGATCTGGTGCAAAAAAGTGGCTAGGATTAAATTGGCTACCCTTCAGATGGGCAAGGATAGTGGTGGCTTGGCAGTCCCCAACCCCAGAGTATATTTTCTAGCCTTCCAGGTTCAGCTTATGGGGGGCTGGGGTCTTTTGGATCCATTCGATCCTATTGGGTCCTTATTGGTCCCTCCTGACTTGCCTCACCCTGTCCTTGTACACCTTGAAGCGGGGTTCTCCAATATGGGGACTCGGTTATCCACACTCGCCTTGATTCGCATGGTGTGGCACTGTGTCAAGGGGATGTTGCAGATCACGGGTTACCTTCCTCAGACTCCGATTTGGCATAATCGCAACTTTTCGGAACTGTTTCGTCTAGAGGGCGCTGAGATGTGTATATTTTATAGCACAATTGTTCAGAGCTGGGGTACTGAAATATTTTCAAGACTTACAGAGGGAGTTTGATGTACCTAGGCACTGTTTCTTTTGCTACCTACAATTGAGACACGCGATGATGGCCCAGGCAGGCTTGGCTTCTTTGAAAATCAAAATGGAGGGGAAAGAGGGGGGGGAATAAGAAAGGACCATAGAAAATCCCCTATAATTCCTCAATATATCGAGGGTATGGTGGGATGTGACATTGATTCCAAACAATACCAGAATTACCAAACGGCGTGTTGCCGGTGAGCCAAGCAACTGTTGAACATGTGAAGAAAAATAGAAAAAAAGGAGTTGCATGTATGGCTCAAACACTGGTAAATGGTTAAAAGGAATTACTTTATTGAAGAAGATAAAGATAAAATTCAACACAATACAAAAACACTTTCAAAAGGACATGTGACATGAGATAAAACACATACATGTATGTAAGAGGTCCGCCTTGATGACAACAAAGTACCTCACTGAAACTCCACTCACCTACCAGAATTCCCTTGGTGTTATTGAATACTAATAATGCCCATTATTAGTATGTGATGACCGCCTAATGCTTGGGTATATTCATAAGTTAAATCACATATGATTACCTTGGAATCTTGATATATTATGGTGATACTTGAAAGCATCAATTGGCATAAGACAGGATGGGGAGGGGGAATCAAGAGAAGACAATGGGAAGTGATTAATTTTTAGAAGTAGATTCTTCCATCCATAGGATTGATATAATTGGCTGTATTCCTCAACCGTATCACCAGCTGGCTATAGCATAGTATCATAATACATTCCGGGTATAAAAATTCAAAGAAAAGTATGGAAGATATATGCAGCAGATTATGTCAGGGAATTTTTCCATATATTAAGCTGACTCATGGCATGTTTGTAGCAGCATTGATATCACATATTTTATATTAGTATGCAGTTTGAGAGTAAACTTGGTGTTCCCAAGTAGTTCATTGGGAGGAATTATTCCACCAAACTATAGAGACATATATGAGTGTGGACCCTCCGTATATGGACAATTCATAGGAAGTTCACCAAAGTTGAAATGCAGCAATTAACAGGTGATTTGCAGGACAAACTGACAACATGAATGCAGCAGCACATGAAGCACATATAATAAGCGAGTAGCTATTCAAACTCTGTGTTGCCTTACTACTCTCCCGGTTTGAAGATAGTCTGTAGAGAGGTATTATTCCACGGACATTTTGAAGATATGAGGACCCTCAGTTTAGTTTAGAGCCATGGAGAGGAGGCTGCACATATGTTTGATGGATATATCAGAAGCAGTCTAATATAGCAAACAAACTTTGCAAGCGGCTGACAGGACTGGTTAGTTGGATATAAGTATCCTTAACTCACGTGTCTAGATGGATGTGTACGTGGTGAGTCCTTCCATATGTCTCTGTCTCTTGTGCCAGATTGTCCGATAATCCTTAGTATGTGTGCTCAATAATTAGATACATGTCTTCGCCAGAGAGGCTGGAGAACTCCCCGTGGTTGGATGTAGCATTTGTCAGCTATGAGGCTGTAAGGCTGGTTTGGTCTCCCTCGCTCGTGGATAGTAGCGGCGTGCCTTCCGGGTATGGTGGGTGGAGCTATCGTCGTGAGGCCTTTGGTGCGTGTGACGTCAACGCGTTTCGCAGCACGCTTCTTCAGGACGTTAGGCTTGGCTTCTTTGACACCCGACACTCGCTGCCTGTTGGGTGAGGTGTTTCGGGTCTCGGACAAGAAGGGTATGATCTCACAGGTTTATGTCCTTCTGTTGGGATCCGTGCAGGACCCCTCTTCCCTCCCTGCTCGTGCGGGGTGGGAGGGGGGATCTTGGACCCATAGATGGGGAGACGTGGGATCTTTGCCTCTCATCGATCCCTTTGGTGTCGGCTCTCATCGATCCCTTTGGTGTCACTTATTTTTGTTTCACAGAGCATACAGAACACCGATGCAGCTGTACCGTTGGGGATCTACTCCCTTGTGCCCCAAATGTGAGAGTGACTAGGGTACACTTATACACATGATATGGAGATGTCCCAAGCTGTTTCGCTACTGGGTGAAGGTAATTGACACGATCTCTAAAGTGTATAATTTTCAGCTACTATAGGAGCCTGTGGTCTGTCTGCTTGGTGCTCTGGAGGTGGACACTCTGACCCCAAATGCTCACGTTGCCGTGTTGCGATTGTTGTATATTGCTCGCAAATTAATTGCTAGATTTTGGATCGCCTCCAGGGTGCCGAGCAGGGGCCAGTGGATAACACAGGTCAATGCCTCTTTAATCAGGAAAAAGCTGACATACCAGCATCAAAATGCTCACAAAAAAATTTGCCTCGTTATGGCAACCTTGGTTGGATGACCCGGCCTTGGCTCCCCCCAGTTGGTTATGGATCGGCTGCTCATTGGATAGGGTAGCATTTCTTGAGAAGGTCTAGCGTGCAGAGTCCTCCCATCCTTTCCCTTCCTTTCCCCACTCCCCCCCTCCCTTTAAGTTTTCTGCCACTGTTTTCCTTTTTTCCCTTCCCTTCCCTTCTCCTTTGCACTTAGTACTTCAGGTGGGTTTTTGCTACTTTACGGAGGTGTGTGCTAAATGTTCATGGTCCTATTACTATTGGGAGGGATTAACTGAATGTTTTTATTTATCCTCTTATGCACATGGGCACATGCCCAGGTTTGTTAACTTGGCTGTAATTTTCACCTGAATGCGATGGTTTATGGATGACGTTTTCCTGTACTGTTGCTGTTATATCCTTTATATAGTTTATATATTTTATATATTTTTATATTTTTCCGAACACTGGTTCTGTAACTGATTATGTCTACCGTTCATGTTATTTATTCAATGCACTGTTTATACTCAATAAATATTTAAAAAATTTTTAGACCTTTGGTGATCAAATGCAAAAAAAATGCTTTTTAGACACTTGGAGACCAAAAGGGAGTCATTTTGACCCAAACAACCCAGGCGGTTGGTTACCAAATGCAATTATCTTGTCCAAAACCGGCTTTTTAAGACTCTAATAGACGAAAATACAGTCATTTTGACTAAATTTTTATTTCAGATCTTTGGTGACCAAATGCAGTTATTTTGTCTAAATGCGGAGTTTTGAGATTCTAAAAGACAAAAATACAGCCATTTTGGCTAAAAAAGTTGTTCAGACCTTTGGTGACCAACCGTAGTTATTTTGACTAAAAAGGGCTTTTTTGACCAAAAACATTTTTTCAGGCCATTGGTTACCAAATGTAATTTATCTTGTCTAAAAGCGGTGTTTTAAGACTCTTAAAGACAAAATTACAGTCATTTTGGCTAAAAAAGTATTTCAGACCTTTGGTGACCAAATGCAGTTATTTTGACTAAAACAGGCTTTGGAGACCTAAATAGAGTCATTTTGACCAAAAACATGTTTTCAGACCTTTGGTGACCAAATGCAGTTATTTTGACTAAACCAGGCTTTGGAGACCTAAATAGAGTCATTTTGACCAAAAACATTTTTTCAGGCCATTGGTTACCAAATGTAGTTTATCTTGTCGAAAAGCGGTGTTATAAGACTCTAAAAGTCAAAAATACAGTCATTTTGGCTTAAAAAGGTTTTCAGACTTTTGGTGACCAAATGCATTTATTTTGACTAAAATAGGCTTTTTAGACACTTGGAGACCAAAAATAGAGTAATTTTGACCAAAAACATGTTTTCAGGCCATTGGTTACCTAATGCAGTTATGTTGTCTAAAAGCGGCGTTTTGAGACTCTAAAAGGCGAAAATACAGTCATTTTGACTAAAAACAATTTTCAGACCTTTGGTGACCAAATGCAGTAATTTTGACTAAAACAGGCTTTGGAGACCTAAATAGAGTCATTTTGAGCAAAAACATGTTTTCAGGCCATTGGTTACCTAATGCAGTTATGTTGTCTAAAAGCGGCGTTTTGAGACTCTAAAAGACAAAAATACAGTCATTTTGACTAAAAACAATTTTCAGACCTTTGGTGACCAAATGCAGTTATTTTGAGTAAAAAGGGCTTTTTAGACACATGGAGACCAAAATAGAGTCATTTTGACCAAAAAAATGTTTTCAGATCACTGATAACGAAATGCAATTATCTTGTCTAAAACCAGCGTTTTAAGACTGTAAAAGACAAAAATACAGTAATTTTAGCTAAAAAAGATTTTCAGACCTTTGGTGACCAAATGCATTCATTTTGACTAAAATAGGCTTTTTGGACACTAGTCAAAACATGTTTTCAGGCCATTGGTTACCAAATGTAGTTTATCTTTTCGAAAAGCGGTGTTATAAAGACTCTAAAAGTAAAAAATACAGTCATTTTGGCTAAAAAAGGTTTTCAGACTTTTGGTGACCAAATGCATTTATTTTGACTAAAATATGCTTTTTAGACACTTGGAGACCAAAAATAGTGTCATTTTGACCAAAAACATGTTTTCAGCCCATTGGTTACCTAATGCAGTTATGTTGTCTAAAAGCGGCGTTTTGAGACTCTAAAAGACAAAAATATAGTCATTTTGGCTAAAAAACAGTTTTTCAGACCTTTGGCGACCAAATGCAGTTATTTTGATTAAAAAGGGCTTTGGAGACCTAAATAGAGTCATTTTGACCAAAATCATTTTTTCAGGCCATTGGTTACCAAATGTAGTTTATCTTGTCTAAAAGCGGTGTTATAAGACTCTAAAAGTCAAAAATACAGTCATTTTGGCTTAAAAAGGTTTTCAAACTTTTGGTGACCAAATGCATTTATTTTGACTAAAATAGGCTTTGTAGACACTTGGAGACCAAAAATAGAGTAATTTTGACCAAAAACATGTTTTCAGGCCATTGGTTACCTAATGCAGTTATGTTGTCTAAAAGCGGCGTTTTGAGACTCTAAAAGGCGAAAATACAGTAATTTTGACTAAAAACAAATTTCAGACCTTTGGTGACCAAATGCAGTTATTTTGACTAAAACAGGCTTTGGAGACCGAAATAGAGTCATTTTGACCAAAAACATTTTTTCAGGCCATTGGTTACCTAATGCAGGTATGTTGTCTAAAAGCGGCGTTTTGAGACTCTAAAAGACAAAAATACATTTTGGCAAAAAAACAGTTTTTCAGACCTTTGGCGACCAAATGCAGTTATTTTGATTAAAAAGGGCTTTGGAGACCTAAATAGAGTCATTTTGACCAAAATCATTTTTTCAGGCCATTGGTTACCAAATGTAGTTTATCTTGTCTAAAAGCGGTGTTATAAGACTCTAAAAGTCAAAAATACAGTCATTTTGGCTTAAAAAGGTTTTCAAACTTTTGGTGACCAAATGCATTTATTTTGACTAAAATAGGCTTTTTAGACACTTGAGGACCAAATATAGAGTAATTTTGACCAAAGACATGTTCTCAGGCAATTGGTTACCAAATGTAGTTTATCTTGTCTAAAAGCGGTGTTTTAAGACTCTAAAAGACAAAAATACAGGCATCTTGGCTAAAAGAAAGTGTTTCAGACCTTTGGTGACCAAATGCAGTTATTTTGACTAAAAAAAGCTTTTAAGACACTTGGAGACCAAAATATAGTCATTTTGACCAAAAACAGTTTTTTCAGGCCTTTTGTTACGAAATGCAATTATCGTGTCTAAAACCGGCGTTTTAAGACTGTAAAAGACAAAAATACAGTAATTTTAGCTAAAAAAAGTATTTCAGACTTTTGGTGACCAAATGCAGTTATTTTGACTAAAACAGGTTTTGGAGACCTAAATAGAGTCATTTTGACCAAAAACATTTTTTCAGGCCATTGGTTACCAAATGTAGTTTATCTTGTCTAAAAGCGGTGTTATAAGACTCTAAAACTGATTTTGGCTAAAAAAGGTTTTCAGACCTTTGGTGACCAAATGTATTTATTTAGACAAAAATAGGCTTTTTAGACACTTGGAGACCAAAAATAGAGTCATTTTGACCAAAAACATGTTTTCAGGCCATTGGTTACCTAATGCAGTTATGTTGTCTAAAAGCGGCATTTGAGACTCTAAAAGGCGAAAATACAGTCGTTTTGGCTAAAAAAAAGTTTTTTCAGACCTTTGGTGACCAAATGCAGTTATTTTGACTAAAACAGGCTTTGGAGACCTAAATAGAGTCATTTTGACCAAAAACATTTTTTCAGGCCATTGGTTACCAAATGTAGTTTATCTTGTCTAAAAGCGGTGATTTAAGACTCTAAAAGACAAAAATACAGTCATTTTGGAAAAAAAGGTTTTCAGACCTTTGGTGACCAAATGCATTTATTTTGATTAAAAAGGCTTTTTAGACACTTGGGAGACCAAAATAGAGTCATTTTGACCAAAAACATTTTTTCAGGCCATTGGTTACCAAATGTAGTTTATCTTGTCTAAAAGCGGTGTTATAAGACTCTAAAACTGATTTTGGCTCAAAAAGGTTTTCAGACCTTTGGTGACCAAATGTATTTATTTAGACAAAAATAGGCTTTTTAGACACTTGGAGACCAAAAATAGAGTCATTTTGACCAAAAACATGTTTTCAGGCCATTGGTTACCTAATGCAGTTATGTTGTCTAAAAGCGGCATTTGAGACTCTAAAAGGCGAAAATACAGTCATTTTGGCTAAAAAAAGTTTTTCAGACCTTTGGTGACCAAATGCAGTTATTTTGACTAAAACAGGCTTTGGAGACCTAAATAGAGTCATTTTGACCAAAAACATTTTTTCAGGCCATTGGTTACCATATGTAGTTTATCTTGTCTAAAAGCGGTGTTTTAAGACTCTAAAAGACAAACATACAGTCATTTTGGAAAAAAAAAGGTTTTCAGACCTTTGGTGACCAAATGCATTTATTTTGATTAAAAAGGCTTTTTAGACACTTGGGAGACCAAAATAGAGTCATTTTGACCAAAAACATTTTTTCAGGCCCTTGATTACCAAACGCAGTTATCTTGTCTAAATGAGGAGTTTGAGACTCTAAAAGACAAAAATACAGTCATTTTGGCTAAAATAGTTTTTCAGACCTTTGATGACCAAACGTAGTTATTTTAACTAAAAAGAGATTTTTTAGACACTTGGAGACCTAAATAGATCATTTTGACCAAAAACATTTTTTCAGGCCATTGGTTACCAAATGTAGTTTATCTTGTCTAAAAGCGGTGTTTTAAGACACTACAAGACAAAAATACAGTCATTTTGGCTAAAAAAGGTTTTCAGACCTTTGGTGACCAAATGCAGTTATTTTGACTAAGAATGGCTTTTTAGACACTTGAAGAACAAAATCGAGTCATTTTGACCCAAACAAATGTTTCAGGCGATTGGTTACCAAATGCAATTATCTTATCCAAAACCGGCTTTTTAAGACTAATAGACAAAAATACAATCATTTTGACTAAATTTTTTTTCAGACTTTTGGGGACTAAATGCAGTTATATTGACTAAAAAGGGCTTTTTAGACACTTGGAGACCAAAAAAATGTTTTCAGATCACTGGTAACGAAATGCAATTATCTTGTCTAAAACCGGCGTTTTAAGACTCTAAAAGACAAAAATACAGTAATTTTAGCTAAAAAAGTATTTCAGACCTTTGGTGACCAAATGCATTTATTTTGACTAAAATAGGCTTTTTAGACACTTGGAGACCAAATATAGAGTAATTTTGACCAAAAACATGTTCTCAGGCAATTGGTTACCAAATGTAGTTTATCTTGTCTAAAAGCGGTGTTTTAAGACTCTAAAAGACATACAGGCATCTTGGCTAAAAAAAAGTGTTTCAGACCTTTGGTGACCAAATGCAGTTATTTTGACTAAAAAATGCTTTTAAGACACTTGGAGACCAAAATATAGTCATTTTGACCAAAAACAGTTTTTTCAGGCCTTTTGTTACGAAATGCAATTATCGTGTCTAAAACTGGCGTTTTAAGACTGTAAAAGACAAAAATACAGTAATTTTAGCTAAAAAAAGTATTTCAGACTTTTGGTGACCAAATGCAGTTATTTTGACTAAAACAGGTTTTGGAGACCTAAATAGAGTCATTTTGACCAAAAACATTTTTTCAGGCCATTGGTTACCAAATGTAGTTTATCTTGTCTAAAAGCGGTGTTATAAGACTCTAAAACTGATTTTGGCTAAAAAAGGTTTTCAGACCTTTGGTGACCAAATGTATTTATTTAGACAAAAATAGGCTTTTTAGACACTTGGAGACCAAAAATAGAGTCATTTTGACCAAAAACATGTTTTCAGGCCATTGGTTACCTAATGCAGTTATGTTGTCTAAAAGCGGCATTTGAGACTCTAAAAGGCAAAATACAGTCATTTTGGCTAAAAAAAGTTTTTCAGACCTTTGGTGACCAAATGCAGTTATTTTGACTAAAACAGGCTTTGGAGACCTAAATAGAGTCATTTTGACCAAAAACATTTTTTCAGGCCATTGGTTACCAAATGTAGTTTATCTTGTCTAAAAGCGGTGTTTTAAGACTCTAAAAGACAAACATACAGTCATTTTGGAAAAAAAAAGGTTTTCAGACCTTTGGTGACCAAATGCATTTATTTTGATTAAAAAGGCTTTTTAGACACTTGGGAGACCAAAATAGAGTCATTTTGACCAAAAACATTTTTTCAGGCCCTTGATTACCAAACGCAGTTATCTTGTCTAAATGAGGAGTTTGAGACTCTAAAAGACAAAAATACAGTCATTTTGGCTAAAATAGTTTTTCAGACCTTTGATGACCAAACGTAGTTATTTTAACTAAAAAGAGATTTTTTAGACACTTGGAGACCTAAATAGATCATTTTGACCAAAAACATTTTTTCAGGCCATTGGTTACCAAATGTAGTTTATCTTGTCTAAAAGCGGTGTTTTAAGACACTACAAGACAAAAATACAGTCATTTTGGCTAAAAAAGGTTTTCAGACCTTTGGTGACCAAATGCAGTTATTTTGACTAAAACAGGCTTTGGAGACCTAAATAGAGTCATTTTGACCAAAAACATTTTTTCAGGCCATTGGTTACCAAATGTAGTTTATCTTGTCTAAAAGCGGTGTTTTAAGACTCTAAAAGACAAAAATACAGTCATTTTGGAAAAAAAAAGGTTTTCAGACCTTTGGTGACCAAATGCATTTATTTTGATTAAAAAGGCTTTTTAGACACTTGGGAGACCAAAATAGAGTCATTTTGACCAAAAACATTATTTCAGGCCCTTGATTACCAAATGTAGTTTACCTTGTCTAAAAGCGGTGTTTTAAGACACTACAAGACAAAAATACAGTCATTTTGGCTAAAAAAGGTTTTCAGACCTTTGATGACCAAACGTAGTTATTTTAACTAAAAAGAGATTTTTTAGACACTTGGAGACCTAAATAGATCATTTTGACCAAAAACATTTTTTCAGGCCATTGGTTACCAAATGTAGTTTATCTTGTCTAAAAGCGGTGTTTTAAGACACTACAAGACAAAAATACAGTCATTTTGGCTAAAAAAGGTTTTCAGACCTTTGGTGACCAAATGCAGTTATTTTGACTAAGAATGGCTTTTTAGACACTTGAAGAACAAAATCGAGTCATTTTGACCCAAACAAATGTTTCAGGCGATTGGTTACCAAATGCAATTATCTTATCCAAAACCGGCTTTTTAAGACTAATAGACAAAAATACAATCATTTTGACTAAATTTTTTTTCAGACTTTTGGGGACTAAATGCAGTTATATTGACTAAAAAGGGCTTTTTAGACACTTGGAGACCAAAAAAATGTTTTCAGATCACTGGTAACGAAATGCAATTATCTTGTCTAAAACCGGCGTTTTAAGACTGTAAAAGACAAAAATACAGTAATTTTAGCTAAAAAAGTATTTCAGACCAAATGCAGTTATTTTGTCTAAAAAATGCTTTTTAGACACTTGGAGACCAAAATAGAGTCATTTTGACCAAAAAAATGTTTTCAGATCACTGGTAACGAAGTGCAATTATCTTGTCTAAAACCGGCTTTTTAAGACTGTAAAAGACAAAAATACAGTAATTTTAGCTAAAAAAGTATTTCAGACCTTTGGTGACCAAATGCATTTATTTTGACTAAAATAGGCTTTTTAGACACTTGGAGACCTAAATAGATCATTTTGACCAAAAACATTTTTTCAGGCCATTGGTTACCAAATGTAGTTTATCTTGTCTAAAAGCGGTGTTTTAAGACACTACAAGACAAAAATACAGTCATTTTGGCTAAAAAAGGTTTTCAGACCTTTGGTGACCAAATGCAGTTATTTTGACTAAGAATGGCTTTTTAGACACTTGAAGAACAAAATCGAGTCATTTTGACCCAAACAAATGTTTCAGGCGATTGGTTACCAAATGCAATTATCTTATCCAAAACCGGCTTTTTAAGACTAATAGACAAAAATACAATCATTTTGACTAAATTTTTTTTCAGACTTTTGGGGACTAAATGCAGTTATATTGACTAAAAAGGGCTTTTTAGACACTTGGAGACCAAAAAAAAGTTTTCAGATCACTGGTAACGAAATGCAATTATCTTGTCTAAAACCGGCGTTTTAAGACTCTAAAAGACAAAAATACAGTAATTTTAGCTAAAAAAGTATTTCAGACCTTTGGTGACCAAATGCATTTATTTTGACTAAAATAGGCTTTTTAGACACTTGGAGACCAAATATAGAGTAATTTTGACCAAAAACATGTTCTCAGGCAATTGGTTACCAAATGTAGTTTATCTTGTCTAAAAGCGGTGTTTTAAGACTCTAAAAGACATACAGTCATTTTGGCTAAAAAAAGTTTTTCAGACCTTTGGTGACCAAATGCAGTTATTTTGACTAAAACAGGCTTTGGAGACCTAAATAGAGTCATTTTGACCAAAAACATTTTTTCAGGCCATTGGTTACCAAATGTAGTTTATCTTGTCTAAAAGCGGTGTTTTAAGACTCTAAAAGACAAACATACAGTGATTTTGGAAAAAAAAAGGTTTTCAGACCTTTGGTGACCAAATGCATTTATTTTGATTAAAAAGGCTTTTTAGACACTTGGGAGACCAAAATAGAGTCATTTTGACCAAAAACATTTTTTCAGGCCCTTGATTACCAAACGCAGTTATCTTGTCTAAATGAGGAGTTTGAGACTCTAAAAGACAAAAATACAGTCATTTTGGCTAAAATAGTTTTTCAGACCTTTGATGACCAAACGTAGTTATTTTAACTAAAAAGAGATTTTTTAGACACTTGGAGACCTAAATAGATCATTTTGACCAAAAACATTTTTTCAGGCCATTGGTTACCAAATGTAGTTTATCTTGTCTAAAAGCGGTGTTTTAAGACACTACAAGACAAAAATACAGTCATTTTGGCTAAAAATGGTTTTCAGACCTTTGGTGACCAAATGCAGTTATTTTGACTAAAACAGGCTTTGGAGACCTAAATAGAGTCATTTTGACCAAAAACATTTTTTCAGGCCATTGGTTACCAAATGTAGTTTATCTTGTCTAAAAGCGGTGTTTTAAGACTCTAAAAGACAAAAATACAGTCATTTTGGAAAAAAAAAGGTTTTCAGACCTTTGGTGACCAAATGCATTTATTTTGATTAAAAAGGCTTTTTAGACACTTGGGAGACCAAAATAGAGTCATTTTGACCAAAAACATTATTTCAGGCCCTTGATTACCAAATGTAGTTTACCTTGTCTAAAAGCGGTGTTTTAAGACACTACAAGACAAAAATACAGTCATTTTGGCTAAAAAAGGTTTTCAGACCTTTGATGACCAAACGTAGTTATTTTAACTAAAAAGAGATTTTTTAGACACTTGGAGACCTAAATAGATCATTTTGACCAAAAACATTTTTTCAGGCCATTGGTTACCAAATGTAGTTTATCTTGTCTAAAAGCGGTGTTTTAAGACACTACAAGACAAAAATACAGTCATTTTGGCTAAAAAAGGTTTTCAGACCTTTGGTGACCAAATGCAGTTATTTTGACTAAGAATGGCTTTTTAGACACTTGAAGAACAAAATCGAGTCATTTTGACCCAAACAAATGTTTCAGGCGATTGGTTACCAAATGCAATTATCTTATCCAAAACCGGCTTTTTAAGACTAATAGACAAAAATACAATCATTTTGACTAAATTTTTTTTCAGACTTTTGGGGACTAAATGCAGTTATATTGACTAAAAAGGGCTTTTTAGACACTTGGAGACCAAAAAAATGTTTTCAGATCACTGGTAACGAAATGCAATTATCTTGTCTAAAACCGGCGTTTTAAGACTGTAAAAGACAAAAATACAGTAATTTTAGCTAAAAAAGTATTTCAGACCAAATGCAGTTATTTTGTCTAAAAAATGCTTTTTAGACACTTGGAGACCAAAATAGAGTCATTTTGACCAAAAAAATGTTTTCAGATCACTGGTAACGAAGTGCAATTATCTTGTCTAAAACCGGCTTTTTAAGACTGTAAAAGACAAAAATACAGTAATTTTAGCTAAAAAAGTATTTCAGACCTTTGGTGACCAAATGCATTTATTTTGACTAAAATAGGCTTTTTAGACACTTGGAGACCAAATATAGAGTAATTTTGACCAAAAACATGTTCTCAGGCAATTGGTTAACAAATGTAGTTTATCTTGTCTAAAAGCGGTGTTTTAAGACTCTAAAAGACAAAAATACCGGCATCTTGGCTAAAAAAAGTGTTTCAGACCTTTGGTGACCAAATGCAGTTATTTTGACTAAAAAATGCTTTTTAGACACTATGAGACCAAAATATAGTCATTTTGACCAAAAACATTTTTTCAGGCCATTTGTTACGAAATGCAATTATCTTGTCTAAAACCGGCGTTTTAAGACTGTAAAAGACAAAAATACAGTAATTTTAGCTAAAAAAAACTATTTCAGACCTTTGGTGACGAAATGCAGTTATTTTAAGTAAAAAGGGCTTTTTAGACACATGGAGACCAAAATAGAGTCATTTTGACCAAAAAAATGTTTTCAGATCACTGATAACGAAATGCAATTATCTTGTCTAAAACCAGCGTTTTAAGACTGTAAAAGACAAAAATACAGTAATTTTAGCTAAAAAAGATTTTCAGACCTTTGGTGACCAAATGCATTCATTTTGACTAAAATAGGCTTTTTGGACACTAGTCAAAACATGTTTTCAGGCCATTGGTTACCAAATGTAGTTTATCTTGTCGAAAAGCGGTGTTATGAGACTCTAAAAGTAAAAAATACAGTCATTTTGGCTTAAAAAGGTTTTCAGACTTTTGGTGACCAAATGCATTTATTTTGACTAAAATATGCTTTTTAGACACTTGGAGACCAAAAATAGTGTCATTTTGACAAAAAACATGTTTTCAGCCCATTGGTTACCTAATGCAGTTATGTTGTCTAAAAGCGGCGTTTTGAGACTCTAAAAGGCGAAAATATAGTCATTTTGACTAAAAACAATTTTCAGACCTTTGGTGACCAAATGCAGTTATTTTGTCTAAAACAGGCTTTGGAGACCGAAATAGAGTCATTTTGACCAAAAACATTTTTTCAGGCCATTGGTTACCTAATGCAGGTATGTTGTCTAAAAGCGGCGTTTTGAGACTCTAAAAGACAAAAATACAGTCATTTTGGCTAAAAAACAGTTTTTCAGACCTTTGGCGACCAAATGCAGTTATTTTGATTAAAAAGGGCTTTGGAGACCTAAATAGAGTCATTTTGACCAAAATCATTTTTTCAGGCCATTGGTTACCAAATGTAGTTTATCTTGTCTAAAAGCGGTGTTATAAGACTCTAAAAGTCAAAAATACAAACATTTTGGCTTAAAAAGGTTTTCAAACTTTTGGTGACCAAATGCATTTATTTTGACTAAAATAGGCTTTTTAGACACTTGGAGACCAAATATAGAGTAATTTTGACCAAAAACATGTTCTCAGGCAATTGGTTACCAAATGTAGTTTATCTTGTCTAAAAGCGGTGTTTTAAAACTCTAAAAGACAAAAATACCGGCATCTTGGCTAAAAAAAAGTGTTTCAGACCTTTGGTGACCAAATGCAATTATTTTGACTAAAAATGCTTTTTAGACACTTGGAGACCAAAATAGAGTTATTTTGACCAAAAAAATGTTTTCAGATCACTGGTAACGAAATGCAATTATCTTGTCCAAAACCGGCTTTTTAAGACTCTAATAGACAAAAATACAATCATTTTGACTAAATTTATTTTCAGATCTTTGGGGACCAAATGCAGTTATATTGATTTAAAAGGGCTTATTAGACACTTGGAGACCAAAATAGAGTCATTTTGACCAAAAAAAATGTATTCAGATCACTGGTAACGAAATGCAACTATCTTGTCTAAAACCGGCGTTTTAAGACTGTAAAAGACAAAAATACAGTAATTTTAGCTAAAAAAGTATTTCAGACCTTTGGTGACCAAATGCATTTATTTTGACTAAAATAGGCTTTTTAGACACTTGGAGACCAAATATAGAGTAATTTTGACCAAAAACATGTTCTCAGGCAATTGGTTACCAAATGTAGTTTATCTTGTCTAAAAGCGGTGTTTTAAGACTCTATAAGACAAAAATACCGGCATCTTGGCTAAAAAAAGTGTTTCAGACCTTTGGTGACCAAATGCAGTTATTTTGACTAAAAAATGCTTTTTAGACACTTGGAGACCAAAATATAGTCATTTTGACCAAAAACATTTTTTTCAGGCCTTTTGTTACGAAATGCAATTATCTTGTCTAAAACCTGCGTTTTAAGACTGTAAAAGACGGTTTTGGATATGATAATTTCAGGCCATTGTAGTTTATCTTGTCTAAAAGCGGTGTTATAAGACTCTAAAACTCATTTTGGCTAAAAAAGGTTTTCAGACCTTTGGTGACCAAATGTATTTATTTAGACAAAAATAGGCTTTTTAGACACTTGGAGACCAAAAATAGAGTCATTTTGACCAAAAACATGTTTTCAGGCCATTGGTTACCTAATGCAGTTATGTTGTCTAAAAGCGGCATTTGAGCACTCTAAAAGGCGAAAATTCAGTCATTTTGGCTAAAAAAAAAGTTTTTCAGACCTTTGGTGACCAAATGCAGTTATTTTGACTAAAACAGGCTTTGGAGACCTAAATAGAGTCATTTTGACCAAAAACATCTTTTCAGGCCATTGGTTACCAAATGTAGTTTATCTTGTCTAAAAGCGGTGTTTTAAGACTCTAAAAGACAAAAATACAGTCATTTTGGAAAAAAAAAGGTTTTCAGACCTTTGGTGACCAAATGCATTTAATTTTGATTAAAAAGGCTTTTTAGACACTTGGGAGACCAAAATAAAGTCATTTTGACCAAAAACATTTTTTCAGGCCCTTGATTACCAAACGCAGTTATCTTGTCTAAATGAGGAGTTTGAGACTCTAAAAGACAAAAATACAGTCATTTTGGCTAAAATAGTTTTTCAGACCTTTGATGACCAAACGTAGTTATTTTAACTAAAAAGAGATTTTTTAGACACTTGGAGACCTAAATAGATCATTTTGACCAAAAACATTTTTTCAGGCCATTGGTTACCAAATGTAGTTTATCTTGTCTAAAAGCGGTGTTTTAAGAGACTACAAGACAAAAATACAGTCATTTTGGCTAAAAAAGGTTTTCAGACCTTTGGTGACCAAATGCAGTTATTTTGACTAAGAATGGCTTTTTAGACACTTGAAGAACAAAATCGAGTCATTTTGACCCAAACAAATGTTTCAGGCGATTGGTTACCAAATGCAATTATCTTATCCAAAACCGGCTTTTTAAGACTAATAGACAAAAATACAATCATTTTGACTAAATTTTTTTTCAGACTTTTGGGGACTAAATGCAGTTATATTGACTAAAAAGGGCTTTTTAGACACTTGGAGACCAAAAAAATGTTTTCAGATCACTGGTAACGAAATGCAATTATCTTGTCTAAAACCGGCGTTTTAAGACTGTAAAAGACAAAAATACAGTAATTTTAGCTAAAAAAGTATTTCAGACCAAATGCATTTATTTTGACTAAAATAGGCTTTTTAGACACTTGGAGACCAAATATAGAGTAATTTTGACAAAAAACATGTTTTCAGGCAATTGGTTACCAGATGTAGTTTATCTTGTCTAAAAGCGGTGTTTTAAGACTCTAAAAGACAAAAATACCGGCATCTTGGCTAAAAAAAGTATTTCAGACCTTTGGTGACCAAATGCATTCATTTTGACTAAAATAGGCTTTTTAGACACTTGGAGACCAAATATAGAGTAATTTTGACCAAAAACATGTGCTCAGGCAATTGGTTAACAAATGTAGTTTATCTTGTCTAAAAGCGGTGTTTTAAGACTCTAAAAGACAAAAATACCGGCATCTTGGCTAAAAAAAGTGTTTCAGACCTTTGGTGACCAAATGCAGTTATTTTGACTAAAAAATGCTTTTTAGACACTATGAGACCAAAATATAGTCATTTTGACCAAAAACATTTTTTTCAGGCCTTTTGTTACGAAATGCAATTATCTTGTCTAAAACCGGCGTTTTAAGACTGTAAAAGACAAAAATACAGTAATTTTAGCTAAAAAAAACTATTTCAGACCTTTGGTGACCAAATGCAGTTATTTTAAGTAAAAAGGGCTTTTTAGACACATGGAGACCAAAATAGAGTCATTTTGACCAAAAAAATGTTTTCAGATCACTGATAACGAAATGCAATTATCTTGTCTAAAACCAGCGTTTTAAGACTGTAAAAGACAAAAATACAGTAATTTTAGCTAAAAAAGATTTTTAGACCTTTGGTGACCAAATGCATTCATTTTGACTAAAATAGGCTTTTTGGACACTAGTCAAAACATGTTTTCAGGCCATTGGTTACCAAATGTAGTTTATCTTGTCGAAAAGCGGTGTTATAAGACTCTAAAAGTAAAAAATACAGTCATTTTGGCTTAAAAAGGTTTTCAGACTTTTGGTGACCAAATGCATTTATTTTGACTAAAATATGCTTTTTAGACACTTGGAGACCAAAAATAGTGTCATTTTGACAAAAAACATGTTTTCAGCCCATTGGTTACCTAATGCAGTTATGTTGTCTAAAAGCGGCGTTTTGAGACTCTAAAAGGCGAAAATATAGTCATTTTGACTAAAAACAATTTTCAGACCTTTGGTGACCAAATGCAGTTATTTTGTCTAAAACAGGCTTTGGAGACCGAAATAGAGTCATTTTGACCAAAAACATTTTTTCAGGCCATTGGTTACCTAATGCAGGTATGTTGTCTAAAAGCGGCGTTTTGAGACTCTAAAAGACAAAAATACAGTCATTTTGGCTAAAAAACAGTTTTTCAGACCTTTGGCGACCAAATGCAGTTATTTTGATTAAAAAGGGCTTTGGAGACCTAAATAGAGTCATTTTGACCAAAATCATTTTTTCAGGCCATTGGTTACCAAATGTAGTTTATCTTGTCTAAAAGCGGTGTTATAAGACTCTAAAAGTCAAAAATACAAACATTTTGGCTTAAAAAGGTTTTCAAACTTTTGGTGACCAAATGCATTTATTTTGACTAAAATAGGCTTTTTAGACACTTGGAGACCAAATATAGAGTAATTTTGACCAAAAACATGTTCTCAGGCAATTGGTTACCAAATGTAGTTTATCTTGTCTAAAAGCGGTGTTTTAAAACTCTAAAAGACAAAAATACCGGCATCTTGGCTAAAAAAAAGTGTTTCAGACCTTTGGTGACCAAATGCAATTATTTTGACTAAAAATGCTTTTTAGACACTTGGAGACCAAAATAGAGTTATTTTGACCCAAAAATGTTTTCAGATCACTGGTAACGAAATGCAATTATCTTGTCCAAAACCGGCTTTTTAAGACTCTAATAGACAAAAATACAATCATTTTGACTAAATTTATTTTCAGATCTTTGGGGACCAAATGCAGTTATATTGATTTAAAAGGGCTTATTAGACACTTGGAGACCAAAATAGAGTCATTTTGACCAAAAAAAATGTATTCAGATCACTGGTAACGAAATGCAACTATCTTGTCTAAAACCGGCGTTTTAAGACTGTAAAAGACAAAAATACAGTAATTTTAGCTAAAAAAGTATTTCAGACCTTTGGTGACCAAATGCATTTATTTTGACTAAAATAGGCTTTTTAGACACTTGGAGACCAAATATAGAGTAATTTTGACCAAAAACATGTTCTCAGGCAATTGGTTACCAAATGTAGTTTATCTTGTCTAAAAGCGGTGTTTTAAGACTCTATAAGACAAAAATACCGGCATCTTGGCTAAAAAAAGTGTTTCAGACCTTTGGTGACCAAATGCAGTTATTTTGACTAAAAAATGCTTTTTAGACACTTGGAGACCAAAATATAGTCATTTTGACCAAAAACATTTTTTTCAGGCCTTTTGTTACGAAATGCAATTATCTTGTCTAAAACCTGCGTTTTAAGACTGTAAAAGACGGTTTTGGATATGATAATTTCAGGCCATTGTAGTTTATCTTGTCTAAAAGCGGTGTTATAAGACTCTAAAACTCATTTTGGCTAAAAAAGGTTTTCAGACCTTTGGTGACCAAATGTATTTATTTAGACAAAAATAGGCTTTTTAGACACTTGGAGACCAAAAATAGAGTCATTTTGACCAAAAACATGTTTTCAGGCCATTGGTTACCTAATGCAGTTATGTTGTCTAAAAGCGGCATTTGAGCACTCTAAAAGGCGAAAATTCAGTCATTTTGGCTAAAAAAAAAGTTTTTCAGACCTTTGGTGACCAAATGCAGTTATTTTGACTAAAACAGGCTTTGGAGACCTAAATAGAGTCATTTTGACCAAAAACATCTTTTCAGGCCATTGGTTACCAAATGTAGTTTATCTTGTCTAAAAGCGGTGTTTTAAGACTCTAAAAGACAAAAATACAGTCATTTTGGAAAAAAAAAGGTTTTCAGACCTTTGGTGACCAAATGCATTTATTTTGATTAAAAAGGCTTTTTAGACACTTGGGAGACCAAAATAAAGTCATTTTGACCAAAAACATTTTTTCAGGCCCTTGATTACCAAACGCAGTTATCTTGTCTAAATGAGGAGTTTGAGACTCTAAAAGACAAAAATACAGTCATTTTGGCTAAAATAGTTTTTCAGACCTTTGATGACCAAACGTAGTTATTTTAACTAAAAAGAGATTTTTTAGACACTTGGAGACCTAAATAGATCATTTTGACCAAAAACATTTTTTCAGGCCATTGGTTACCAAATGTAGTTTATCTTGTCTAAAAGCGGTGTTTTAAGAGACTACAAGACAAAAATACAGTCATTTTGGCTAAAAAAGGTTTTCAGACCTTTGGTGACCAAATGCAGTTATTTTGACTAAGAATGGCTTTTTAGACACTTGAAGAACAAAATCGAGTCATTTTGACCCAAACAAATGTTTCAGGCGATTGGTTACCAAATGCAATTATCTTATCCAAAACCGGCTTTTTAAGACTAATAGACAAAAATACAATCATTTTGACTAAATTTTTTTTCAGACTTTTGGGGACTAAATGCAGTTATATTGACTAAAAAGGGCTTTTTAGACACTTGGAGACCAAAAAAATGTTTTCAGATCACTGGTAACGAAATGCAATTATCTTGTCTAAAACCGGCGTTTTAAGACTGTAAAAGACAAAAATACAGTAATTTTAGCTAAAAAAGTATTTCAGACCAAATGCATTTATTTTGACTAAAATAGGCTTTTTAGACACTTGGAGACCAAATATAGAGTAATTTTGACCAAAAACATGTTTTCAGGCAATTGGTTACCAGATGTAGTTTATCTTGTCTAAAAGTGGTGTTTTAAGACTCTAAAAGACAAAAATACCGGCATCTTGGCTAAAAAAAGTATTTCAGACCTTTGGTGACCAAATGCATTCATTTTGACTAAAATAGGCTTTTTAGACACTTGGAGACCAAATATAGAGTAATTTTGACCAAAAACATGTGCTCAGGCAATTGGTTAACAAATGTAGTTTATCTTGTCTAAAAGCGGTGTTTTAAGACTCTAAAAGACAAAAATACCGGCATCTTGGCTAAAAAAAGTGTTTCAGACCTTTGGTGACCAAATGCAGTTATTTTGACTAAAAAATGCTTTTTAGACACTATGAGACCAAAATATAGTCATTTTGACCAAAAACATTTTTTTCAGGCCTTTTGTTACGAAATGCAATTATCTTGTCTAAAACCGGCGTTTTAAGACTGTAAAAGACAAAAATACAGTAATTTTAGCTAAAAAAAACTATTTCAGACCTTTGGTGACCAAATGCAGTTATTTTAAGTAAAAAGGGCTTTTTAGACACATGGAGACCAAAATAGAGTCATTTTGACCAAAAAAATGTTTTCAGATCACTGATAACGAAATGCAATTATCTTGTCTAAAACCAGCGTTTTAAGACTGTAAAAGACAAAAATACAGTAATTTTAGCTAAAAAAGATTTTTAGACCTTTGGTGACCAAATGCATTCATTTTGACTAAAATAGGCTTTTTGGACACTAGTCAAAACATGTTTTCAGGCCATTGGTTACCAAATGTAGTTTATCTTGTCGAAAAGCGGTGTTATAAGACTCTAAAAGTAAAAAATACAGTCATTTTGGCTTAAAAAGGTTTTCAGACTTTTGGTGACCAAATGCATTTATTTTGACTAAAATATGCTTTTTAGACACTTGGAGACCAAAAATAGTGTCATTTTGACCAAAAACATGTTTTCAGCCCATTGGTTACCTAATGCAGTTATGTTGTCTAAAAGCGGCGTTTTGAGACTCTAAAAGACAAAAATATAGTCATTTTGGCTAAAAAAAAAGCTTTTCAGACCTTTGGCGACCAAATGCAGTTATTTTGATTAAAAAGGGCTTTGGAGACCTAAATAGAGTCATTTTGACCAAAATCATTTTTTCAGGCCATTGGTTACCAAATGTAGTTTATCTTGTCTAAAAGCGGTGTTATAAGACTCTTAAAGTCAAAAATACAGTCATTTTGGCTTAAAAAGGTTTTCAAACTTTTGGTGACCAAATGCATTTATTTTGACTAAAATAGGCTTTGTAGACACTTGGAGACCAAAAATAGAGTAATTTTGACCAAAAACATGTTTTCAGGCCATTGGTTACCTAATGCAGTTATGTTGTCTAAAAGCGGCGTTTTGAGACTCTAAAAGGCGAAAATACAGTCATTTTGACTAAAAACAATTTTCAGACCTTTGGTGACCAAATGCAGTTATTTTGACTAAAACAGGCTTTGGAGACCGAAATAGAGTCATTTTGACCAAAAACATTTTTTCAGGCCATTGGTTACCTAATGCAGGTATGTTGTCTAAAAGCGGCGTTTTGAGACTCTAAAAGACAAAAATACAGTCATTTTGGCTAAAAAACAGTTTTTCAGACCTTTGGCGACCAAATGCAGTTATTTTGATTAAAAAGGGCTTTGGAGACCTAAATAGAGTCATTTTGACCAAAATCATTTTTTCAGGCCATTGGTTACCAAATGTAGTTTATCTTGTCTAAAAGCGGTGTTATAAGACTCTAAAAGTCAAAAATACAGTCATTTTGGCTTAAAAAGGTTTTCAAACTTTTGGTGACCAAATGCATTTATTTTGACTAAAATAGGCTTTTTAGACACTTGGAGACCAAATATAGAGTAATTTTGACCAAAAACATGTTCTCAGGCAATTGGTTACCAAATGTAGTTTATCTTGTCTAAAAGCTGTGTTTTAAAACTCTAAAAGACAAAAATACCGGCATCTTGGCTAAAAAAAAGTGTTTCAGACCTTTGGTGACCAAATGCAATTATTTTGACTAAAAATGCTTTTTAGACACTTGGAGACCAAAATAGAGTTATTTTGACCAAAAAAATGTTTTCAGATCACTGGTAACGAAATGCAATTATCTTGTCCAAAACCGGCTTTTTAAGACTCTAATAGACAAAAATACAATCATTTTGACTAAATTTATTTTCAGATCTTTGGGGACCAAATGCAGTTATATTGATTTAAAAGGGCTTATTAGACACTTGGAGACCAAAATAGAGTCATTTTGACCAAAAAAAATGTATTCAGATCACTGGTAACGAAATGCAATTATCTTGTCTAAAACCGGCGTTTTAAGACTGTAAAAGACAAAAATACAGTAATTTTAGCTAAAAAAGTATTTCAGACCTTTGGTGACCAAATGCATTTATTTTGACTAAAATAGGCTTTTTAGACACTTGGAGACCAAATATAGAGTAATTTTGACCAAAAACATGTTCTCAGGCAATTGGTTACCAAATGTAGTTTATCTTGTCTAAAAGCGGTGTTTTAAGACTCTATAAGACAAAAATACCGGCATCTTGGCTAAAAAAAGTGTTTCAGACCTTTGGTGACCAAATGCAGTTATTTTGTCTAAAAAATGCTTTTTAGACACTTGGAGACCAAAATATAGTCATTTTGACCAAAAACATTTTTTTCAGGCCTTTTGTTACGAAATGCAATTATCTTGTCTAAAACCGGCGTTTTAAGAGTGCAAAAGACAAAAATACAGTAATTTTAGCTAAAAAAAACTATTTCAGACCTTTGGTGACCAAATGCAGTTATTTTGACTAAAACAGGTTTTGGAGACCTAAATAGAGTCATTTTGACCAAAAACATTTTTTCAGGCCATTGGTTACCAAATGTAGTTTATCTTGTCTAAAAGCGGTGTTATAAGACTCTAAAACTCATTTTGGCTAAAAAAAGGTTTTCAGACCTTTGGTGACCAAATGTATTTATTTAGACAAAAATAGGCTTTTTAGACACTTGGAGACCAAAAATAGAGTCATTTTGACCAAAAACATGTTTTCAGGCCATTGGTTACCTAATGCAGTTATCTTGTCTAAAAGCGGCGTTTTAAGACTCTACAAGACAAAAATACAGTCATTTTCGCTAAAAAAGGTTTTCAGACCTTTGGTGACCAAATGCAGTTATTTTGACTAAGAATGGCTTTTTAGACACTTGAAGACTCCGCATTGAGACAAGATAACTGCATTAGGTAACCAATGGCCTGAAAACATGTTTTTGGTCAAAATGACTCAATTTTTGGTCTCCAAGTGTCTAAAAAGCCTCTTTTAGTCAAAATAAATGCATTTGGTCACCAAAGGTCTGAAACCCTTTTCAAGACAAAATGACTGTATTTTTGACTTTTAGAGTCTTATAACAACGCTTTTAGACAAGATAAACTTACATTTGGTAACCAATGGCCTGAAAAAATGATTTTGGTCAAAATGACTCTATTTAGGTCTCCAAAGCCCTTTTTAATCAAAATAACTGCATTTGGTCGCCAAAGGTCTGAAAAACTTTTTTTAGCCAAAATGACTGTATTTTTGTCTTTTAGAGTCTCAAAACGCCGCTTTTAGACAACATAACTGCATTAGGTAACCAATGGGCTGAAAACATGTTTTTGGTCAAAATGACACTATTTTTGGTCTCCAAGTGTCTAAAAAGCATATTTTAGTCAAAATAAATGCATTTGGTCACCAAAGGTCTGAAAACCTTTTTTTTAGCCAAAATGACTGTATTTTTGTCTTTTAGAGTCTTAAAAAGCGGGTATAGACAAGATAATTGCATTTCGTTACCAGTGATCTGAAAACATTTTTTTTGGTCAAAATAACTCTATTTTGGTCTCCATGTGTCTAAAAAGCCCTTTTTAGTCAAAATAACTACGTTTGGTCACCAAAGATCTGAAAAACTTTTTTAGCCAAAATGACTGTATTTTTGTCTTTTAGAGTCTCAAAATGCCGCTTTTAGACAAGATAATTGCATTTCGTTACCAGTGATCTGAAAACATGTTTTTGGTCAAAATGACTCTATTTTTGGTCTCCAAGTGTCTAAAAAGCCTTTTTTAGTTAAAATAACTACGGTTGGTCACCAAAGGTCTGAAAAACTGTTTTAGCCAAAATGACTGTATTTTTGTCTTTTAGAGTCTCAAAACTCCGCATTTAGACAAGATAACTGCATTAGGTAACCAATGGCCTGAATACAAGTTTTTGGTCAAAATGACTCTATTTTTGGTCTCCAAGTGTCTAAAAAGCCTAGTTTAGTCAAAATAACTGCATTTGGTCGCCAAAGGTCTGAAAACCTTTTTTTTAGCCAAAATGACTGTATTTTTGTCTTTTAGAGTCTCAAAACGCCGCTTTTAGACAACATAACTGCATTAGGTAACCAATGGGCTGAAAACATGTTTTTGGTCAAAATGACACTATTTTTGGTCTCCAAGTGTCTAAAAAGCATATTTTAGTCAAAATAAATGCACTTGGTCACCAAAGGTCTGAAAACCATTTTTAGCCAAAATGACTGTATTTTTAGTCTTAAAACACCGCTTTTAGACAAGATAACAAATGGCCTGAAAAAAATGTTTTTGGTCAAATTGACTCTATTTAGGTCTCCAAAGCCTGTTTTAGTCAAAATAACTGCATTTGGTCACCAAAGGTCTGAAAAACTTTTTTTTAGCCAAAATGACTATATTTTTGTCTTTTAGAGTCTCAAAACGCCGC
This sequence comes from Pelophylax lessonae, assembly GCF_965119305.1. Classification (NCBI taxonomy): domain Eukaryota; kingdom Metazoa; phylum Chordata; class Amphibia; order Anura; family Ranidae; genus Pelophylax; species Pelophylax lessonae. The sequence continues at coordinate 243,500,259 of NC_138772.1, forward strand.
TTTTAGACAACATAACTGCATTAGGTAACCAATGGCCTGAAAACATGTTTTTGGTCAAAATGACACTATTTTTGGTCTCCAAGTGTCTAAAAAGCATATTTTAGTCAAAATAAATGCATTTGGTCACCAAAGGTCTGAAAACCATTTTTAGCCAAAATGACTGTATTTTTAACTTTTAGTCTTAAAACACCGCTTTTAGACAAGATAACCAATGGCCTGAAAAAAATGTTTTTGGTCAAATTGACTCTATTTAGGTCTCCAAAGCCTGTTTTAGTCAAAATAACTGCATTTGGTCGCAAAAGGTCTGAAAAACTTTTTTTAGCCAAAATGACTGTATTTTTGTCTTTTAGAGTCTCAAAACGCCGCTTTTAGACAACATAACTGCATTAGGTAACCAATGGGCTGAAAACATGTTTTTGGTCAAAATGACACTATTTTTGGTCTCCAAGTGTCTAAAAAGCATATTTTAGTCAAAATAAATGCATTTGGTCACCAAAGGTCTGAAAACCTTTTTTTAGCCAAAATGACTGTATTTTTGTCTTTTAGAGTCTTAAAAAGCGGGTATAGACAAGATAATTGCATTTCGTTACCAGTGATCTGAAAACATTTTTTTTGGTCAAAATAACTCTATTTTGGTCTCCATGTGTCTAAAAAGCCCTTTTTAGTCAAAATAACTACGTTTGGTCACCAAAGATCTGAAAAACTTTTTTAGCCAAAATGACTGTATTTTTGTCTTTTAGAGTCTCAAAATGCCGCTTTTAGACAAGATAATTGCATTTCGTTACCAGTGATCTGAAAACATGTTTTTGGTCAAAATGACTCTATTTTTGGTCTCCAAGTGTCTAAAAAGCATATTTTAGTCAAAATAAATGCATTTGGTCACCAAAGGTCTGAAAACCTTTTTTTAGCCAAAATGACTGTATTTTTGTCTTTTAGAGTCTCAAAACGCCGCTTTTAGACAACATACCTGCATTAGGTAACCAATGGCCTGAAAAAATGTTTTTGGTCAAAATGACTCTATTTAGGTCTCCAAAGCCTGTTTTAGTCAAAATAACAGCATTTGGTCACCAAAGGTCTGAAAATTGTTTTTAGTCAAAATGACTGTATTTTCGCCTTTTACAGTCTTAAAACGCTGGTTTTAGACAAGATAATTGCATTTCGTTACCAGTGATCTGAAAACATTTTTTTGGTCAAAATGACTCTATTTTGGTCTCCATGTGTCTAAAAAGCCCTTTTTAGTCAAAATAACTGCATTTGGTCACCAAAGGTCTGAAAACCTTTTTTTAGCCAAAATGACTGTATTTTTGTCTTTTAGAGTCTCAAAACGCCGCTTTTAGACAACATAACTGCATTAGGTAACCAATGGCCTGAAAACATGTTTTTGGTCAAAATTACTCTATTTTTGGTCCTCAAGTGTCTAAAAAGCCTATTTTAATCAAAATAAATGCATTTGGTCACCAAAGGTCTGAAAACCTTTTTCAGCCACAATGACTGTATTTTTGATATTTAGGGTCTTAAAACACAGCTTTTAGACAAGATAAACTAACTTTGGTAACCAATGGCCTGAAAAAATGATTTTGGTCAAAATGACTCTATTTAGGTCTCCAAAGCCTGGTTTAGTCAAAATAACTGCATTTGGTCACCAAAGGTCTAAAAATTGTTTTTATTCAAAATGACTGTATTTTCACCTTTTTGAGTCTCAAAACGCCACTTTTAGACAATATAAACTACATTTGGTAACCAATGGCCTGAAAAAATGTTTTTGCTCAAAATTACTCTATTTAGGTCTCCAAAGCCTGTTTTAGTCAAAATACCTGCATTTGGTCACCAAAGGTCTGAAATACTTTTTTTAGCCAAAATGACTGTATTTTTGTCTTTTAGAGTCTCAAAACGCCGCTTTTAGACAACATACCTGCATTAGGTAACCAATGGCCTGAAAAAATGTTTTTGGTCAAAATGACTCTATTTAGGTCTCCAAAGCTTGTTTTAGTCAAAATAACTGCATTTGGTCACCAAAGGTCTGAAAATTGTTTTTAGTCAAAATGACTGTATTTTCGCCTTTTAGAGGCTCAAAACGCCGCTTTTAGACAACATAACTGCATTAGGTAACCAATGGCCTGAATACAAGTTTTTGGTCAAAATGACTCTATTTTTGGTCTCCAAGTGTCTAAAAAGCCCTTTTAGTCAAAATAACTACGTTTGGTCACCAAAGGTCTGAAAAACTATTTTAGCCAAAATGACTGTATTTTTTACTTTTAGAGTCTGAAAACACCGCTTTTTAGACAAGATAAACTACATTTGGTAACCAATGGTCTGAAAAAATGTTTTTGGTCAAAATGACTCTATTTAGGTCTCCAAAGCCTGTTTTAGTCAAAATACCTGCATTTGGTCACCAAAGGTCTGAAAAACTGTTTTAGCCAAAATGACTGTATTTTTGTCTTTTAGAGTCTCAAAACTCCGCATTTAGACAAGATAACTGCATTAGGTAACCAATGGCCTGAATACATGTTTTTGGTCAAAAGGACTCTATTTTTGGTCTCCAAGTGTCTAAAAAGCCTAATTTAGTCAAAATAAATGCATTTGGTCACCAAAGGTCTGAAAACCTTTTCAAGACAAAATGACTGTATTTTTGACTTTTAGAGTCTTATAACACCGCTTTTAGACAAGATAAACTTACATTTAGTAACCAATGGCCTGAAAAAATGATTTTGGTCAAAATGACTCTATTTAGGTCTCCAAAGCCCTTTTTAATCAAAATAACTGCATTTGGTCGCCAAAGGTCTGAAATACTTTTTTTAGCCAAAATAACTGTATTTTTGTCTTTTAGAGTCTCAAAACGCCGCTTTTAGACAACATAACTGCATTAGGTAACCAATGACCTGAAAACATGTTTTTGGTCAAAATGACACTATTTTTGGTCTCCAAGTGTCTAAAAAGCATATTTTAGTCAAAATAAATGCATTTGGTCACCAAAGGTCTGAAAACCTTTTTTTAGCCAAAATGACTGTATTTTTGTCTTTTAGAGTCTCAAAACGCCGCTTTTAGACAACATACCTGCATTAGGTAACCAATGGCCTGAAAAAATGTTTTTGGTCAAAATGACTCTATTTAGGTCTCCAAAGCCTGTTTTAGTCAAAATAACAGCATTTGGTCACCAAAGGTCTGAAAATTGTTTTTAGTCAAAATGACTGTATTTTCGCCTTTTACAGTCTTAAAACGCTGGTTTTAGACAAGATAATTGCATTTCGTTACCAGTGATCTGAAAACATTTTTTTGGTCAAAATGACTCTATTTTGGTCTCCATGTGTCTAAAAAGCCCTTTTTAGTCAAAATAACTGCATTTGGTCACCAAAGGTCTGAAAACCTTTTTTTAGCCAAAATGACTGTATTTTTGTCTTTTAGAGTCTCAAAACGCCGCTTTTAGACAACATAACTGCATTAGGTAACCAATGGCCTGAAAACATGGTTTTGGTCAAAATTACTCTATTTTTGGTCTCCAAGTGTCTAAAAAGCCTATTTTAATCAAAATAAATGCATTTGGTCACCAAAGGTCTGAAAACCTTTTTCAGCCACAATGACTCTATTTTTGATATTTAGGGTCTTAAAACACAGCTTTTAGACAAGATAAACTACATTTGGTAACCAATGGCCTGAAAAAATGATTTTGGTCAAAATGACTCTATTTAGGTCTCCAAAGCCTGGTTTAGTCAAAATAACTGCATTTGGTCACAAAAGGTCTAAAAATTGTTTTTATTCAAAATGACTGTATTTTCGCCTTTTTGAGTCTCAAAACGCCACTTTTAGACAATATAAACTACATTTGGTAACCAATGGCCTGAAAAAATGTTTTTGCTCAAAATGACTCTATTTAGGTCTCCAAAGCCTGTTTTAGTCAAAATACCTGCATTTGGTCACCAAAGGTCTGAAATACTTTTTTTAGCCAAAATGACTGTATTTTTGTCTTTTAGAGTCTCAAAACGCCGCTTTTAGACAACATACCTGCATTAGGTAACCAATGGCCTGAAAAAATGTTTTTGGTCAAAATGACTCTTTTTAGGTCTCCAAAGCCTGTTTTAGTCAAAATAACTGCATTTGGTCACCAAAGGTCTGAAAATTGTTTTTAGTCAAAATGACTGTATTTTCGCCTTTTAGAGGCTCAAAACGCCGCTTTTAGACAACATAACTGCATTAGGTAACCAATGGCCTGAATACAAGTTTTTGGTCAAAATGACTCTATTTTTGGTCTCCAAGTGTCTAAAAAGCCCTTTTTAGTTAAAATAACTACGGTTGGTCACCAAAGGTCTGAAAAACTGTTTTAGCCAAAATGACTGTATTTTTGTCTTTTAGAGTCTCAAAACTCCGCATTTAGACAAGATAACTGCATTAGGTAACCAATGGCCTGAATACATGTTTTTGGTCAAAAGGACTCTATTTTTGGTCTCCAAGTGTCTAAAAAGCCTATTTTAGTCAAAATAAATGCATTTGGTCACCAAAGGTCTGAAAACCTTTTCAAGACAAAATGACTGTATTTTTGACTTTTAGAGTCTTATAACACCGCTTTTAGACAAGATAAACTTACATTTAGTAACCAATGGCCTGAAAAAATGATTTTGGTCAAAATGACTCTATTTAGGTCTCCAAAGCCCTTTTTAATCAAAATAACTGCATTTGGTCGCCAAAGGTCTGAAATACTTTTTTAAGCCAAAATAACTGTATTTTTGTCTTTTAGAGTCTCAAAACGCCGCTTTTAGACAACATAACTGCATTAGGTAACCAATGACCTGAAAACATGTTTTTGGTCAAAATGACACTATTTTTGGTAACCAAGTGTCTAAAAAGCATATTTTAGTCAAAATAAATGCATTTGGTCACCAAAGGTCTGAAAACCTTTTTTTAGCCAAAATGACTGTATTTTTGTCTTTTAGAGTCTTAAAAAGCCGGTTATAGACAAGATAATTGCATTTCGTTACCAGTGATCTGAAAACATTTTTTTGGTCAAAATAACTCTATTTTGGTCTCCATGTGTCTAAAAAGCCCTTTTTAGTCAAAATAACTACGTTTGGTCACCAAAGATCTGAAAAACTTTTTTAGCCAAAATGACTGTATTTTTGTCTTTTAGAGTCTCAAAATGCCGCTTTTAGACAAGATAATTGCATTTCGTTACCAGTGATCTGAAAACATGTTTTTGGTCAAAATCACTCTATTTTTGGTCTCCAAGTGTCTAAAAAGCATATTTTAGTCAAAATAAATGCATTTGGTCACCAAAGGTCTGAAAACCATTTTTAGCCAAAATGACTGTATTTTTGACTTTTAGTCTTAAAACACCGCTTTTAGACAAGATAACCAATGGCCTGAAAAAAATGTTTTTGGTCATATTGACTCTATTTAGGTCTCCAAAGCCTGTTTTAGTCAAAATAACTGCATTTGGTCACCAAAGGTCTGAAAAACTTTTTTTTTAGCCAAAATGACTGTATTTTTGTCTTTTAGAGTCTCAAAACGCCGCTTTTAGACAACATAACTGCATTAGGTAACCAATGGCCTGAAAACATGTTTTTGGTCAAAATGACACTATTTTTGGTCTCCAAGTGTCTAAAAAGCATATTTTAGTCAAAATAAATGCATTTGGTCACCAAAGGTCTGAAAACCTTTTTTTAGCCAAAATGACTGTATTTTTGTCTTTTAGAGTCTCAAAACGCCGCTTTTAGACAACATACCTACATTAGGTAACCAATGGCCTGAAAAAATGTTTTTGGTCAAAATGACTCTATTTAGGTCTCCAAAGCCTGTTTTAGTCAAAATAACAGCATTTGGTCACCAAAGGTCTGAAAATTGTTTTTAGTCAAAATGACTGTATTTTCGCCTTTTACAGTCTTAAAACGCTGGTTTTAGACAAGATAATTGCATTTCCTTACCAGTGATCTGAAAACATTTTTTTGGTCAAAATGACTCTATTTTGGTCTCCATGTGTTCTGTATGCTCTGTGAAACAGAAATAAGTGACACCAAAGGGATCGATGAGAGCCAACACCAAAGGGATCGATGAGAGGCAAAGATCCCACGTCTCCCCATCTATGGGTCCAAGATCCCCCCTCCCACCCCGCACGAGCAGGGAGGGAAGAGGGGTCCTGCACGGATCCCAACAGAAGGACATAAACCTGTGAGATCATACCCTTCTTGTCCGAGACCCGAAACACCTCACCCAACAGGCAGCGAGTGTCGGGTGTCAAAGAAGCCAAGCCTAACGTCCTGAAGAAGCGTGCTGCGAAACGCGTTGACGTCACACGCACCAAAGGCCTCACGACGATAGCTCCACCCACCATACCCGGAAGGCATGCCGCTACTATCCACGAGCGAGGGAGACCAAACCAGCCTTACAGCCTCATAGCTGACAAATGCTACATCCAACCACGGGGAGTTGCTCGGCTATCTCCCACCTCTCTGGCGAAGACATGTATCTAATTATTGAGCACACATACTAAGGATTATCAGACAATCTGGCACAAGAGACAGAGACATATGGAAGGACTCACCACGTACACATCCATCTAGACACGTGAGTTAACCTCCCTGGCGGTATGATTCTTTTGGATTTTAGGTGCTGAAAGCGGTACCATTATTTTAGGTGCTGAAAGCATGTAATTCCTGTGAATGAGCAGCCCAAACCAACTGTATACATTTATTATACATATTATATATATATATATATATATATATATATGTATGTATACATATATTATATATATATATATATATATATATACGTATATATATATATATATATATATATAAATATATATATATATATACATATATATATATAATGTATACAGTTGGTTTGGGCTGCTCATTCACAAGAATTACGTGTATATATATATATATATATATATATATATATATATATATATACATATATATGTATATATATATATATATATATATATATATATATATATATACATATATATATATATATATATATATATATATATATATATATATATATATATATATAATATGTGTGTGTGTGTATATATATATATATATATATATATATGTATATGTGTATATATATATACGTATATATATATACTGTATATATATGTATATATATATATATATATATATATATATATATATATACATATATTTACATAAAAAGTACAGTAAAACTGCAGGAAAGGGCACTGGGGGGCAATGTAATGTGATTTTATTTTATTTTGAACGATATCAGTGTGTTTGGTGCATTTTACATTCGAATTTGCCGCCGGTTCCACCCCCCGGCGGACGTCACGTCGCCGGAGACGGAAGCCGGGGCTCGCAGACAATCGGGAGAGAGCTCCGCTGCCGCACACCGCTCGCAGTCTTCGCTGGATCCCGGAGAAAAGGTAAGTAAAACCTCCTCCAGCATCCAGCGATCTTCTTAGCGCTACCCCGAGTGTGACTCGGGGTTACCGCTTTTGGCACTAAAATCTTACCCCGAGTCACACTCGGGAATACCGCTAGGAAGGTTAAGGATACTTATATCCAACTAACCAGTCCTGTCAGCCGCTTGCAAAGTTTGTCTGCTATATTAGACTGCTTCTGATATATCCATCAAACATATGTGCAGCCTCCTCTCCATGGCTCTAAACTAAACTGAGGGTCCTTATATCTTCAAAATGTCCGTGGAATAATACCTCTCTACAGACTATCTTCAAACCGGGAGAGTAGTAAGGCAACACAGAGTTTGAATAGCTACTCGCTTATTATATGTGCTTCATGTGCTGCTGCATTCATGTTGTCAGTTTGTCCTGCAAATCACCTGTTAATTGCTGCATTTCAACTTTGGTGAACTTCCTATGAATGGTCCATATACGGAGGGTCCACACTCATATATGTCTCTATAGTTTGGTGGAATAATTCCTCCCAATGAACTACTGTCTTCATATAGCCTGAAAGAACACCAAGTTTACTCTCAAACTGCATACTAATATAAAATATGTGATATCAATGCTGCTACAAACATGCCATGAGTCAGCTTAATATATGGAAAAATTCCCTGACATAATCTGCTGCATATATCTTCCATACTTTTCTTTGAACTTTTATACCCGGAATGTATTATGATACTATGCTATAGCCAGCTGGTGATACGGTTGAGGAATACAGCCAATTATATCAATCCTATGGATGGAAGAATCTACTTCTAAAAATTAATCACCTCCCATTGTCTTCTCTTGATTCCCCCTCCCCATCCTGTCTTATGCCAATTGATGCTTTCAAGTATCACCATAATATATCAAGATTCCAAGTTAATCATATGTGATTTAACTTATGAATATACCCAAGCATTAGGCGGTCATCACATACTAATAATGGGCATTATTAGTATTCAATAACACCAAGGGAATTCTGGTAGGTGGGTGGAGTTTCAGCGAGGTACTTTGTTGTCATCAAGGCGGACCTCTTACATACATGTATGTGTTTTATCTCATGTCACATGTCCTTTTGAAAGTGTTTTTGTATTGTGTTGAATTTTATCTTTGTCTTCTTCAATTAAGTAATTCCTTTTAACCATTTACCAGTGTTTGAGCCATACATGCAACTCCTTTTTTTCTATTTTTCTTCACATGTTCAACAGTTGCTTGGCTCACCGGCAACACGCCGTTTGGTAATTCTGGTATTGTTTGGAATCGATGTCACATCCCACCATACCCTCGATATATTGAGGAATTATAGGGGATTTTCTATGGTCCTTTCTTATTCCCCCCCCCTCTTTCCCCTCCATTTTAATTTTCAAAGAAGCCAAGCCTGCCTGGGCCATCATCGCGTGTCTCAATTGTAGGTAGCGAAAGAAACAGTGCCTAGGTACATCAAACTCCCTCTGTAAGTCTTGAAAATATTTCAGTACCCCAGCTCTGAACAATTGTGCTATAAAATATACACATCTCGCGCCCTCTAGACGAAACAGTTCCGAAAAGTTGTGATTATGCCAAATCGGAGTCTGAGGAAGGTAACCCGTGATCTGCAACATCCCCTTGACACAGCGCCACACCATGCGAATCAAGGCGAGTGTGGGTAACCGAGTCCCCATATTGGAGAACCCCGCTTCAAGGTGTACAAGGACAGGGTGAGGCGAGTCAGGAGGGACCAATAAGGACCCAATAGGATCGAATGGATCCAAAAGACCCCAGCCCCCCATATGCTGAACCTGGAAGGCTAGAAAATATACTCTGGGGTTGGGGACTGCCAAGCCACCACTATCCTTGCCCATCTGAAGGGTAGCCAATTTAATCCTAGCCACTTTTTTGCACCAGATCAGTTCTCGGAACTGGGAGTCAATCCTATAGAACCATTTCCTGGGTATCCAGATTGGGGAGTTGTGCAAGACATAAAGAAGTTGAGGAGCCCACACCATCTTAATTAGATTGACTCGCCCAGCCACCGACAAGGGAACTTTGCAGCAGAGGTACGAGGTTCAGTGTGATATACTGGGTAGGATCAGGAGACACCTGGATCCCCAAATATTTGAAGGAGTGAACCACTCGCACTGTGGATGCACAGTCCGGAAAAGGGCTGAGTTATGGGATCAAGGGGCATTAAAACTGATTTATCCCAATTTATGGAAAATCCCGACAGGGACCCAAAATAGTCAATAAGGGACATTACCGCCCGCAAGGATTCCCCTGTATCACCTAGGTAGAGCAGTGTGTCATCCGCATAGAGTGAGATAATGTCTGCATTGGAGCCCCTTCTGAACCCCCCTATGTTATTGGAGGACCGAATTTGCGCCGCTAAGGTCTCCAGTGCCATGGCAAACAGCAATGGAGATAGCGGGCAGCCCTGTCTAGTCCCCCTGTGCAAACAGAAGGGTCCAGAAAGCTCCCCTTTCACCCTCAGTCTGGCCGCGGGGGCAGCGTACAGTACCCGCACCCAGTTCAGAAAGTTCTCTCCCACACCAAAGCGCTTGAGAACTTCCCATAGGTACACCCATTCAACACTATTGAATGCCTTAGCGGCATCTAGCGATAAGACTGCCCGGTTCCCAGGGTTGTCTACTGGGATCTGAAGGTTCAGAAATAGTCGGCGGAGATTAAGTGCCGTCGATCTGGTCAGGATAAACCCCGATTGATCCCTATGGACAACCCCCTGGACAACAGAGGACAGCCTAGTGGCCAGTATCTTAGCTAGAATTTTAACATCCGTTGTGAGTAGAGATATGGGCCTTTAGGAATCCGCCAAAAGCAGATCCTTGCCGGGCTTCAGCAGGAAAACAACTATAGCTTCGGACATAGAGGCAGGAAGGCGGCTGTTAGGGATACAAGTGGTAGCCTGATGGCAGAGGAAGGCCCCACGTGTGCTAGACGGCGGTGCTTAGACGGGAACCCCCAAGGTAAGTGACACAGGCTAACCTGAGGTGCGGAATCTAAGTATCCACCGGTTTTCACCAGAGCCTCTAGTGGTGAGGATGGATTTTGATGCGTGTGGATACCAGGTCGCAGTCCTCAGGGTCACCCCACCAAGGGAGAAGCCAATCAAGATCCGAAGGCAGATAAGCAGACAAGGGAGATCCGAGAGAATGGCCAAACAAGCCGGGGGTCAGGACGGGCAGCAGGTCAACAAGGTCAGGAACAAGCCAAAGGTCAAAACGGATATCAAACAGGTAACAGGAAGCAGGCTTCAGGAACACAGGAAGAGCTGCAGACAAGTCAGCAAAGACACAGTGCTTCTGAGCTGTTTAAATAAGGCAGCCTGTTTGCCAATTACTGCAATTAGTCTGCTCTAGGTTAACCCTTTAGATTGCAGATTCATGACAGCACATCAGTGTGCTCAGGAAGCATTCCTAACAGCGGCCAATACGGAAGGCTTCGTTATATACCCGCAGCAGCAGCAGCACCGGCACCAACTGTTCAGCGTATCGGCTGTAAACCTCCGACGGGATACCATCAGCCCCCGGAGATTTACCAGGCTTAGTAGATTTCAAGGCCGCATAAAGTTCGTTTTCCGTAAGGGGGGCCCCAAGCACAGCCACGTCCCTGGCATACAGAGAAGGCAAATCGCAGGAAGCCAAAAAAAATCGGCAATTTCTCGTGAGTCAGCCGAGATCTTAGAGGAGTAAAGATCAGCATAAAAATTCCCAAGTACTCTCCGTATGTCAGCCGTGGCGTGCCAGAGCACCCCCTGAGGATCCTTAATCTATGGTATAAATGCCGCAGGCTGCTGCGAGCGAACCAGCATGGCCAACATATGACCCGTGTTTTCTCCCTTCTCAAAATACCTCTGCTGCAAGAAGAAGCGCTTGTTTTCAGCTTTTGAATCGAGACCGACTTGGCCATAGATTGGGCAGCCAGCCACGACCTCTGAGTTTTATCTGACGGGTCCCTAACATAAGTTTCCTCCGCTCTAGTCACTGCGTCCAACGCAGTATTCTCCCATTGCCTGGTGTCCTTTTTAATGACATTAACCGTACGTATAAACTGACCTCCCATGAATGCCTTAGCTGCATCCCAGGCAGAGTCAAGTACAGCAGTAAAGTCCCCCAACATCAGCACATCAGGAAGTTGAGCAATATGTGGCACGATAAGTTTAAGTACCCCTGCAGAATACGGGGGGGGGGCTTGTACACACCTAAGGCTTGCTAGTTGGCAGGATAAAACAAACCGGCCCTCAGGGTCAATCACAGACTTTGAGCATAGAAACCGTACCCCCTTCTTAATCAAAATACACACCCCTCTCGAATAAGTGGAGTAAACAGAGTGGAACTGGTGACTAAATACGCTAGGAGCTAGACACGGGGAAGTGGAAGGAGACATATGGGTCTCCTGCAGGCAAACCACATCTGCCTGCAGGCGTTTGATGGTGCGGAGCACTGCCGTCCTCTTTACCGGGTTGCAGAGGCCACGCACATTCCAGGACATCACACAAATATTATCAGCCATAGTCAAAATGTAGCCATACACGGAGCGTCAGGCAACCCGGCCAGGGAGGCGAAAGAGGGCACCCAGAAAGGGTGAACCCACTACACCCCATCAGCACAGCCCAGCTATATAGAGAGAGCAACAGGAGTAGTCACCCAGCCCACACAGTACCGGTGCAGCCCCAGCATAGAGAACAGTCAATAGGAACATCCACAGCATAGGGTAAAATAATAGCAGTAGAGCGACAAAGTACATGCAGGAAAAGCAAAAATCGAACCAAAGTCCAGGACCAGAAAAAAGGCAAAAAGGGGGGAACAAAAAGGCAATACACGTCTGCCACGTGTGGGGGAAGGGACGAGTCAATAGGGCATGTCCAGTCACGACCAAGGGGGGAAACCGGAGAGGGACCACCGATGCCAGTGTAGTGCAGCAGGAGAGCTCCCATCATAACAGGAAAAGTGTGTGTAACATCAAGTGCCAAGTATAGGCAGGAGAACCGAAAGGATCCATGACCGGCCGAAAAGAGTACAAAAGTTCCAAAAAGTAGAAACGATCCTCAAAGGTCTTCTCGCCTGGGGGAAGTGGCCGCCCGCAGGGCCCCACCATTAGCATCCAGCCATTGAACAGCAGCAGAAGGCTTGTCAAAGAACAGCACCTCATCCCGGACCACCACCCAGAGCCTGGAAGGGTACAGCATAGCGTATTGAACATTCAAGTCCTGCAATCTCCTCTTGACCTCTACGAATTTCGCACGCTGTTTCTGCACCACCGCAGAGTAATCGGGAAACAGGGAGATCCTTGAGTTGTCAATCTTGAGCCTCCCCTGCATTCCCCTGGCTTTAGTAATTGAGGAATTTGAAGATGAAAGTGCGCGGGGGGGGGGGGGGCTCCAGGAGGAAGAGGTCGCATAGGCACCCTATGAGCAAGTTCCACCGAAAACATGGAAGTAAAGGATTCTTGCCCAAAAGTAGAGAGCAGCCATTGTTCAATGAAAGCCACAGGATCTTTACCTTCCGCCCGCTCAGGGATCCCAATTGCTCTGATATTACTCTGTCTCATCCTATTCTCTAAGTCATCCAGACGTGCAGCTTGCTGGGCTGAGAGCAGGGCAGTATGTTTCACTTCCCTTTGCAAAGGCGCCATGTCATCCTCCAGGGAGCTGACCCTGCCTTCCACTGCCACTGTCCTCTCCCTCAATTTCTGCATATCATGTCTCATGAACGATATCTCAGCCTTGACCCCCTTTAACTCCACTGTCAGGGCTGTATTTGAGGTGGTACAGGTGGTAACCGCAGCCATAATGTCCCGCAACGTGGGTTCTGTGTCCGGGGTAGGAGATGATTGCCTCGGGGCCTGGTCTGCATCTGCTGCCTCCCAATCAGCAATCTGGCGGGAGAGATCACCTAAGGGAACAGTGTCATCCGTGTCTGAATGCGACCCCGGTGAGCCGGATCGATGGTCCTCAGATAGAGTTTGGGGGTCCCGGGCAGCAGGCTTAGCAAAAAGCTTTTGAGCAGCCTCCAGATATGTGGCCTTCTGTGCTGCACGCTGCGAGGCGCCGCCATCTTGGATCGGGCCGGCCTGTGCGGATTTCCCTCTTTACCCTTCTTAGACATCACGGAGAGAAGATGGAGGACTCACCTGGTGATCACCGCACTCCAGGGAACACAGGGCACCGACTGACGGTAGAAATCGGAGCAGGATAAGGAGTTACACAGGATAACTAGCAGGATCAACAGCAGAGCTCACAGCATGCACGTCCGCTCACACCCGCAGCTCGGCCACGCCCCCTGAAAAAAATTTAGTCAAAATGACTGTATTTTTGTCTTTTAGAGTCTTAAAAGGCTTGTAGGCTTTTTAGACACTTGAACACCAAAATAGAGTCATTTTGACCAAAAAATTTTTTTTCAGGCTATTGGTTACCACATGCAGTTATCTTGTCTAAAAAGCGGCTGTTTAAGACTCTAAAAGACGAAAAGACAAAAATTTTGACAAAAAAAATGTCAGACCTTTGGTGACCAAATGTAGTTATTTTGACTAAAAAAGGCTTTTTAGACACTTGGAGACCAAAATAATGTAATTTTGACCAAAAATTTTTTTTCAGGCCATTGGTTTACCAAATGCAGTTATCTGGTCTAAAACCGGCGTTTTAAGACTCTAAAAGCCGAAAATACAGTCATTTTTACTAAAACATTTTTTCCAGATCTTTGGTGATCAAATGCAGTTATTCTGACTAAAAAAGGCTTTTTTGACATTTGGAGACCAAAACAGAGTCATTTTGATCAAAAAAATATTTTTCAGGCCATTGGAGACCAAATGCAATTATCTTGTCTAAAACAAGCGTTTTAAGACTATAAAGACAAAAATAGTCATTTTGACTAAATTTTTTTAAGACCTTTGGTGATCAAATGCAGTTATTTTGACTAAAAACGGCTTTTTAGACACTTGGAGACAAAAATAGAGTAATTTTGACCAAAAAATTTTTCTTTCAGGCCATTGGTTTACCAAATGCAGTTTTCTTGTCTAAAACAAGCGTTTTCAGACTCTAAAAGACAAAAATACAGTCATTTTGACTAAATTATTTTTCAGACCTTTGGTTATCAAATGCAGTTATATTGACTAAAAAAGGCTTTTTAGACACTTGAAAACCAAAATAGTCATTTTGACCAAAAAGATTTTTCACGCCATTGGTTACTAAATGCAATTATCTTGTCTAAAACCGTCTTTTTAAGACTCTAAAAGGCGAAAATACAGTCATTTTGACTAAAAACAATTTTCAGACCTTTGGTGACCAAATGCAGTTATTTTGACGAATAAAGGCTTTTTAGACACTTGGAGACCAAATTAGAGTCATTTTGACCAAAAATTTTTTTCAGGCCATTGGAGACCAAATGCAGTTATCTTGTCTAAAACAAGCGTTTTAAGACTCTAAAAGACGAAAATAGTCATTTTGACCAAAAACATTTTTTTAGGCTATTGGTTACCACATGCAGTTATCTTGAAAGCCAACGAATAAAGGAAAAGCCAAAAGCCTACAGCACCTGGTATTCCCAGGTGGTCTCCCATCCAGGTACTAACCCGTAGAGATGATCGAACGGTTCGGGTCGACCATCGGTTCGACCCGAACATTGGGTGTTCGAAATTCGGCCGAATTCCGAACTTTTTGCGGTAAAAGTTCGGAATTCGGCCACCAGAACCGCCCAAAATGCACTGGTACAGGAACTGGGCTTTAAAAGCCCGTGATTGGCCCAGAAACATCAGCAAAAGCCAATGAGGGGGCAGGAGTCTTCTGGGAACGTAATTGGAGTGACTACGGAGACCAGGTTCCAATCAGAAGTGAATACGCCCCACAGTATATAAGATAGCCCCGCCTAACCCCTAGCACAGTGATACAGAGTCTGTTGAAGAGAGTGGAAGCATTTCTCTTACTCCTGCTTTGCTACACTATGTTTTCTGCATAGGCGAGTGCTTCTAAAGCTCCATATAGCAGAATTGCATTCAGCTTACAGCCAGTCAGTGTAGTTAGAAATACAGCGATTGTGCTGGTTTTTTGAGTTAGAAAAAAAAATAAAAATTAAAGGCACAGTGTCAGTCTTCTGCTGTATGGAGCTGTTCTTTTAGTGTGAGGAAAGGGATATCTAGTGTAGTTAGGGAACTTTGTACCACAGTAGTTAGATGTAATAATCTAGTTTCTGTAGGGAAAGTGAAAGTGAAAGTGTGAGGGTTCTGTGTAGTGAGCACGTTCCACAGTGCTGATATATCTACAGCAGGTATACGTGCTTGCTAGTCAGCAAAATACATTGCCTCAGTGACAACTTAACGCCTGTTCTTGAAAGCGTTAGGTCCACTGTGCAAAAGGCTTTGCAACTGTGCGTGACACGCATCTGCTGTGCTGTATTCAGCGACAACTGTGGGTCGCATAGCAGTGTGCGTTTTTCACTGCACAGAGTTGCCAACGCCTCAGTGACAAATATGCCAGGTAGACCAAGAAAAGGCATACGTGGCCCTGCTGTGGAAAGGGGCACAGCTTCTAGGGTGTCTAGAGGCAGGGGTGGAAGTGGTGGTCAGTCCTCAGCCAGGCCACCATTTGCATTGTTCTCCGGCAGTGGCCAAGCTATACGTCCACAGTACGTACAGGAGGTGGTGGACTATATTACCAAACCCTCATCATCGGCATCATCTGCAACTACAGTGACCCAGGCAGAGAAAAGTGGTCAGTCTTCTGCAGTTGGCAGAACAAATAGAGATGAGTCCATGTCCACCTCACGTCCTCCCTTAGACCCAACTTCAGACATGGCAGAGGAGTCAGCTGAGCTGTTTGACCACAGTGTCGGCCATCTACTCCAGCCTGATGCTCAGTCCTTTATGGAGTCTGATGTTGGGTCTGAGGTTGAGGAGGAGGCAGAACAAGCAAGAGGGGAGAGCAGACAGCCAGCTCCATCTAAGGCCGCACCTGTTGTCTCCCGGGCCACGCCTGATGCTCAGTCCTTTATAGAGTCTGATGTTGGGTCTGAGGTTGAGGAGGAGGCAGAGCGAGCAAGAGGGGAGAGCAGACGGCCCGCTCCATCTAAGGCCGCACCTGTTGTCTCCCGGGCCACTATACACACCTCTTCTTGATGGGCCTTTTTTGAGACATCCCATGCAGACCGAACAGTTGCGATCTGCAAGATTTGTCAGAAGGGTATAAAACGTGGCAAAAATGTCAACCACCTGGGTACAAGCTGCCTAAACAGGCATTTGACAACCCACCACTTGGCCTGTTGGCAGGAGCATTTGAAGAACCCACAAAAGGGCCAAAGATCGGTCAGTCGGCCTCCTAGTCCTCCTCGCGCTGCTCCTCGTGCTCCACCTGCACATCAGTCTATTCCTGGCCCTGCTATAGTCACTCGTCACCTGTTGGCAGCCTCCATTGACAGGGATGATGATATAGCAGGCAGTGTCGCATCTACCTCCAGCACACCACCAGCTGTAACATCTAGACGCCAAATTTCGATTCCACACATGCTGGAACGAAAAAAAATGTATACTCCCCGCCACCCACATACCCAGCATCTAAACAGTAGTTTGGCAAAACTACTGGCTCTGCAACTGTTACCATTTAACCTGGTAGAGTCTGCTCCCTTCCGTGACTTTGCAAAATGTGCAGTTCCACAGTGGCAGGTGCCAAGTCGGCATTACTTTGCCCGTAAGGCCCTGCCATCCCTATACCAACATGTGGAAGGCAATGTAGTGTCGTCCCTGGCCACGTCAGTCAGCCGTAAGATACACCTGACGGCTGACACTTGGTCAAGCAAACATGGGCAGGGACGGTACATTTCTGTCACTGCTCATTGGGTGACACTGCTTGCCAGCGGAAGGGATTGTAGCCAGAGCTCGGTGCTGCAGCCAGGTTGCCCCCACGTCTGCAAACAGCTGGTGGTGTCGCTGATCCGGGTAGATCCATCACTTCTACCCCCTTCTGCTCCTCCTCCTACTCATCCTCCTCCATGCCCTCCTCTGCAGAATGGTCCTTTGAATATGATGAGGTACTACGTAAGCGTTCAAAGGGCTATTCTATGTCTCAGGCCAAAAGGTGTCACGCAGTGCTGCAGCTTGTGTGTCTAGGGGACAGGCAGCATACTGCCCCTGAGATTCTTGGGGCTCTGCAGGCACAGGCCCAGAGGTGGTTGACACCACGCCAGCTGCAGCCAGGGATGGTGGTTACCGATAATGGGTCAAACCTCCTGGCCGCCCTTCGTCAGGGAAAGTTGACCCATGTGCTATGCCTGGTGCATGTCCTGAATCTCGTGGTACAGCGGTTTTTGAACCGGGAATGCAGGATGTGCTAAGGATGGCAAGAAGGGTGTGCAATCACTTCAGGCGGTCGTACAGTGCCACTGCACGTTTGGCTGAAGTGCAGCACGAGTTTCACCTGCCGGTACACCGCCTTGTCTGTGACATGCCCACCCGCTGGAACTCCACCTTGGCTATGCTGCAGCGCCTGTACATGCAGCAGAGGGCCCTCAATGAATATCTCTGCAAGTACAGCACCAGCACTGGCTCAGCGCGCCTGGGCTTCTTTTCACCACGGCAGTGGCTTTTGATTAAGGATGCATGTGCCGTCCTCTCGGCATTTGAGGAGTCCACGAGGATGGTCAGCCGGGACAGCGCATGCATCAGTGACACCCTACCGGTACTGTTTTTGTTGGAGCACACTCTGCGTGGCATTATGGACAGGGCACTGGAGGCAGAGCAGCAGGAGGAAGAGGGGGACTTCCTTGCCTCTCAAGGCCCCCTTTATCCTGAGAATCCTGACCCCATTATGCCTAGCTCCCAGAGGCCTGAGCAGGATCCAGGGGTGGAAGAGGAGGAGGACGATTCTTCGGGAACTTTTGCAGGCTTTGAGGAGGAGGAGGAGGAAGACATGCGGCAATCTGCAAGGCCTAGTTTGACTCCCTCGATGGTAGAGATGGATTTTGCTGCGTGTTAGTACCAGGTCGCGGTCCTCAGGATCGCCCCACCAGGAGGTGAGCAAGCCAGGGTCCAGTAGCAGATACAGCAGGTCAGGATCAAGCAGAAGCGTAGTCTAGGAATAGCCAAAGGTCGGTAACAAGTAGTTGCAAGTCGGGATTAGGCAAAAGCATAGTCGAGGAACAAGCCAAGTGTCGATAATGGATGGTAGCAAAGATACGGATGGCAGCAGGAGAGACAAGCGAGATATCGGCTCTTGAAGGCACAATATTCTGCCAACCAGGAAGTGCAAAGACATGGCTTAAAACAGGAAGTTCATGGGAGGAGCAAAGGGTTCAAAGTTCAAGGCAATAAAGATTCACAGCAGGGTCATTCAAGGATTTGTCCAAGGAGCTGTCCAGCATTCCAGGTGGCTCAGCAAGTAGAGTCATTGGCAGACACACTGGAGGTCCCAGGTTCAAGTCTGGTCCCTGACATTGTGAAAATACACCTGTTAATTATATGCACATTTTAAGAGACAGCACTCTCTCTAATCTAAAATCTCTAATCTTGTTCCCAGTGCACTGCATTATGTCCCCATCATACACATTGGCTGTACAGTTGATTAGGAGCAAAAGAAAGGCATGGTGTAGGAGGAGGAGCAGAAGGGGGTAGAAGTGATCGATCTACCCGGATCAGCGACACCACCAGCTGTTTGCAGACGTGGGGGCAACCTGGCTGCAGCACCGAGCTCTGGCTACAATCCCTTCCGCTGGCAAGCAGTGTCACCCAATGAGCAGTGACAGAAATGTACCGTCCCTGCCCATGTTTGCTTGACCAAGTGTCAGCCGTCAGGTGTATCTTACGGCTGACTGACATGGCCAGGGACGACACTACATTGCCTTCCACATGTTGGTATAGGGATGGCAGGGCCTTACGGGCAAAGTAATGCCGACTTGGCACCTGCCACTGTGGAACTGCACATTTTGCAAAGTCACGGAAGGGAGCAGACTCTACCCAGGTTAAATGGTAACAGTTGCAGAGCCAGTAGTTTTGCCAAACTACTGTTTAGATGCTGGGTATGTGGGTGGTGGGGAGTATACATTTTTTTTTCGTTCCAGCATGTGTGGAATCGAAATTTGGCGTCTAGATGTTACAGCTGGTGGTGTGCTGGAGGTAGATGCGACACTGCCTGCTATATCATCATCCCTGTCAATGGAGGCTGCCAACAGGTGACGAGTGACTATAGCAGGGCCAGGAATAGACTGATGTGCAGGTGGAGCACGAGGAGCAGCGCGAGGAGGACTAGGAGGCCGACTGACCGATCTTTGGCCCTTTTGTGGGTTCTTCAAATGCTCCTGCCAACAGGCCAAGTGGTGGGTTGTCAAATGCCTGTTTAGGCAGCTTGTACCCAGGTGGTTTACATTTTTGCCACTTTTTATACCCTTCTGACAAATCTTGCAGATCGCAACTGTTCGGTCTGCATGGGATGTCTCAAAAAAGGCCCATCAAGAAGAGGTGCCATCTTGCCATGGCCAAGTTCAAAGGAGTCGAGGGTGGCAGTGGTGATCGCCTATGGCCACATCACCCTTAACACGTCTGATCTCATCTGATCTCAGAAGCTAAGCAGGGTCGGGCCTGGTTTGTACCTGGATGCGAGACTGCCTGGGAATACAGGGTGCTGTAGCATTTTGGCTTTTCCTTTATTCGTTGGCTTTCTTTTTGTTTCTCCTAAGGTGTCATCTTGCCATTGCCAAGTTCAAAGGGGTCGAGGGTGGCAGTGGTGATCGCCTATGGCCACATCACCCTGAACACGCCTGATCTCGTCTGATCTCGGAAGCTAAGCAGGGTCGGGCCTGGTTAGTACCTGGACGGGAGACCACCTGGGAATACCACTTCGAGAGCGGCTTTGATAGCCAAGAGTTCCCGGTCCCCGACATCATAGTTTTTCTCCGCGGGAGAGAGTTTCTGGGAAAAGAAGGCTATTGGGTGAGTTAAGTCTCTAGTTCCCTGTCTTTGGGAGATGACTGCCCCGACCGCAACGTCCGATGCGTCTACCTCCAGGAGATAGGGTAAGGCAGGATCCGGGTGACTTAGGATAGGGGCAGAGGTAAAATGTTTTTTAAGAACCGAGAAGGCGGACTGAGCTTCTGGGGTCCACTGGAAGCGGAAGTTCTTCTTAGTAAGGTGAGTAATAGGGGCTATGATGTTAGAGAACCCCTTAATGAACCTCCTATAAAAATTGGCGAAGCCAACGAAGCGCTGTACTCCCTTTTTGTCTGATGGAGGTGGCCAGTCCAGAATGGCAGAGACCTTCTGAGGATCCATCTCTATTCCTTCTGTGGAAATTATTAACCCCAGAAATGGGATACTGTTCTGCTCAAAAACGCACTTCTCGGCCTTGGCCATGCTGGCGAAGGCGACCGAGGACATTTCGAACATGCTCGCGATGCTGCTCTAGGGATGTTGAGAAGATTAGGATGTCATTTGGATGATGAAGATATCCAACCAATCCCTGAAGATGTCGTTCACAAAGTGTTGGAACGTGGCAGGAGCATTACAAAGGCCAAATGGCATTACCAGGTATTCGAAATGTCCGAATCTAGTGTGGAAAGCAGTCTTCCATTCGTCACCCTCTCGGATGCGCACCAAGTAGTACGCCCCACGAAGATCCAGCTTAGTAAACAGGATGGCAGATCTGAGTCTCTGAAAGAGTTCGGGGACTAGAGGAAGGGGATAACGGTTTTTAATAGTAACTTTATTTAAATCCCTATAATCTATGCAGGGTCGGAGGGTGTGATCCTTCTTCTCTACGAAGAAGATACCTGCCCCTGCTGGAGAGGTAGAGGGACGGATGAACCCCTTCTTCAGACTTTCGTCTACATAGTCCTTTAAGACGTCCAGCTCACGTTCAGAATGTGGGTAAATCCGGCCGAACGGGATTTCGGCTCCTGGGAGCAAGTTGATGGGGCAGTCATATGGACGGTGGGGGGGCAAGGTCTCTGCTCCCCGTTTGCTGAATACGTCCAGGAAATCATGGTATTCTTTGGGCACCACAGAACACACATCAGGTTGGATTAAAGACAGAACAGAGTCTTGGGGAATTCAGGAGGAGCGGGTAGACAGGAATTCTTGCAGTAAAGAGATGGGAACTGGATGGTGCCTGTGATCCAATTGACTTGCGGGTTATGTGCTTGCAACCACGGTAATCCCAGGATAATGGGAAATAAGGAGGATGTGATAACATCCAGGCTAATCAGTTCCTTATGGCCGGAGGAGGAGACCATAGGAAGGGGAAAAGTTTCTTGGGTCACGGGCCCGGATTTGATGTGGGAACCATCAGCCAGGAAGATGGTGAGGTCCTGAGTCTTGAGCCGGAGAGATACGCCATGTTGCAGGGCGAACGAGCGATCAATGAAACAACGGCAGGCTCCCAAGTCAATGATTGCAGTAACTGGGACGAGTCCTTCCGGAAGCTGTAATGACACAGGAAAGGCTAGGTGGGAGGAACTGGCAACAGATGGTGAGGCCGGCATGGACTTATGGTATTTTGCCGGGCAGGAGCGCACATAGTGGCCAGCTTCACCGCAATACAGGCACATGTTACCCAACTGGCGACGGCGTCTCTCCTCCGGGGACAAAGCAGGCCATATGATCCCAAGTTCTATAGGTTCAGGCGTATCTGAGGCGACTCCAGCGGGAGCGGGGTTGGTAAGAGCTGAGCCAGCAGAAGAAAAGTATGCAGGATGAGCAACTCATGGTAGCGTCCAGGCTGGTCTGAACTGCTGCGGAGATCGTTCTGCTCTGCGCTCCCGTAGCCACCGGTCGATTTGAATGGCCTGGGAAATCAAATCTTCCAAGGCGTTGGGGACACCTACCCACGCCAGCTCGTCCTTCAGTCCTTCTGACAAGCCGAGATGGAACTGATACCGGAGTGCTGCTTCGTTCCAGGACGTATCGGAACTGATGCGGCGGAAGTTAGTGACGTAGTGTTCTACGGGCCTGCGACCCTGCTGAAGAACATGAAGCGCAGCTTCTGCGGTGGAGGATCGCTGCGGGTCATCATAGAGCTGTGTCATGGCCTCAAAAAATGACCGTAAGGAGTTTAATGGGGGCTGCCCTCTTCAAGGAGCCGATGAACCCAGGACTGGGGTTTGCCTAGGAGCAGGGAGATAACAAACCCCACCTTGGTGGTCTCCAAAGAAAAGGTTCGAGGTTGCAGGGAGAAATACAGCTGGCAGGCGTTGCGAAAGGCGTGGAATTTACCGCGATCCCCGGAATATTTTTCGGGAGCAGGAACTCGAGGTTCTGGTGGCAGCATCACTACGGTAGGGCCAGAAGCAGGTGCAGAGAGTGCTGCAGCAGGAGAGGAAGCAGATAATACAGGAGGATCCCCCTGAAGTGTCGTAGAGCGCAGCCGTTCCTCTAGCTGTGTGTAGCCGCCTTGAAGCGACTTTACGGTTTGAGACAGGGCTGCGAGGTGTTGGCAGATCTCTTCCAACCGTGAGGCTTCTCTTGCAGGCTCCGTCATGGCTGATTTGTACTGTTAGGGATTCAAGTGTTAGCCTGATGGCAGAGGAAGGCCCCACGTGTGCCAGAGGGCGGAGCTTAGACGGGAACCCCCAAGGTAAGTGACACAGGCTAACCTGAGTTGCGGAATCTAAGTATCCACCGGTTTTCGCAAGAGCCTCTAGTGGGGAGGATGGATTTTGCTGCGTGTGGATACCAGGTCGCAGTCCTCAGGGTCGCCCCACCAAGGGAGAAGCCGGTCATGATCCGAAGGCAGATAAGCAGACAAGGGAGATCTGAGAGAATGGTCAAACAAGCCGGGGGTCAGGACGGGCAGCAGGTCAACAAGGTCAGGAACAAGCCAAAGGTCAAAACGGATATCAAACAGGTAACAGGAAGCAGGCTTCAGGAACACAGGAAAAGTCAGCAAAGACACAGTGCTTCTGAGCTGTTTAAATAAGGCAGCCTCTTTGCCAATTACTGCAATTAGTCTGCTCTAGGTTAACCCTTGCAGATTCATGACAGCACATCAGTGTGCTCAGGAAGCATTCCTAACAGCGGCCAATACGGAAGGCTTCGTTATATACCCGCAGCAGCACGGGCACCAACTGTTCAGCGTATCGGCTGTAAACCTCCGACGGGATACCATCAGCCCCCGGAGATTTACCAGGCTTAGTAGATTTCAAGGCCGCATAAAGTTCGTTTTCCGTAAGGGGGGCCCCAAGCACAGCCACGTCCCAGGCAGACAGAGAAGGCAAATCGCAGGAAGCCAAAAAAATCGGCAATTTCACGTGAGTCAGCCGAGATCTTAGAGGAGTAAAGATCAGCATAAAACTTCCCAAGTACTCTCCGTATGTCAGCCGTGGCGTGCCAGAGCACCCCCTGAGGATCCTTAATCTGGGGTATAAATGCCGCAGGCTGCTGCGAGCGAACCAGCATGGCCAACATATGACCCGTGTTTTCTCCCTTCTCAAAATACCTCTGCTGCAAGAAGAAGTGCTTGTTTTCAGCCTTTTGAATCGAGACCGACTTGGCCATAGATTGGGCAGCCAGCCACGACCTCTGAGTATCATCTGACGGGTCCCTATCATAAGTTTCCTCCGCTCTAGTCACTGCGTCCAACACAGTATTCTCCCATTGCCTGGTGTCCGTTTTAATGACATTAACCGTACGTATAAACTGACCTCCCATGAATGCCTTAGCCGCATCCCACACCACCCCCACCTCTGCGGATTCCAAATTGTCAGCAAAAAAGGACGTTAGTTTGGGTGGCAGGGGATCAGGACTAGGAAAGAGCGTCAGCCAGAATGCATTGAGTTTCCAAAGGGATTTTCCCGCCACGACCACCAGAGGCAGTAGCGAACCATTACCCAGCCCCAGATCTATCCTAGACAATCCCGAGTGTGACGCCGAGAAGCACGAAAATTTTCATACCTCAGGGTGGCCCATCCTCCAGACATCTGTCAGTCCGAGTTCACCCACCAACCGAGCAAGGGGAATAGCCCCCCCGGCCAGCATAGGTCCACCGGAGTGAGAGGAAACCTATCCCAGGCAGAGTCAAGTACAGCAGTAAAGTCCCCCAACATCAGCAGGGGCACATCAGGAAGTTGAGCAATATGTGGCACGATAAGTTTAAGTACCCCTGCAGAATACGGGGGGGGGGGCACAAGTACACACCTAAGGCTTGCTAGTTGGCAGGATAAAACAAACCGGCCCTCAGGGTCAATCACAGACTTTGAGCATAGAAACCGTACCCCCTTCTTAATCAAAATACACACCCTCTCGAATAAGTGGAGTAAACAGAGTGGAACTGGTGACTAAATACGCTAGGAGCTAGACACGTGGAAGTGGAAGGAGACATATGGGTCTCCTGCAGGCAAACCACATCTGCCTGCAGGCGTTTGATGGTGCGGAGCACCGCCGTCCTCTTTACCGGGTTGCCGAGGCCCCGCACATTCCAGGACATCACACAAATATTATCAGCCATAGTCAAAATGTAGCCATACACGGAGCGTCAGGCAACCCGGCCAGGGAGGCGAAAGAGGGCACCCAGAAAGGGTGAACCCACTACACCCCATCAGCACAGCCCAGCTATATAGAGAAAGCAACAGGAGTAGTCGCCCAGCCCACACAGTACCGGTGCAGCCCCAGCATAGAGAACAGTCAATAGGAACATCCACAGCATAGGGTAAAATAATAGCAGTAGAGCGACAAAGTACATGCAGGAAAAGCAAAAATCGAACCAAAGTCCAGGACCAGAAAAAAGGCAAAAAGGGGGGAACAAAAAGGCAATACACGTCTGCCACGTGTGGGGGAAGGGACGAGTCAATAGGGCATGTCCAGTCACGACCAAGGGGGGGAAACCGGAGAGGGACCACCGATACCAGTCTCCACAAAATTAGCAACCATGTGAGAGGTAGCAACCATTAGTGCAGCAGAAGAGCTCCCATCATAACGGGAAAAGTGTGTGTAACATCAAGTGCCAAGTATAGGCAGGAGAACCGAAAGGATCCATGACCGGCCGAAAAGAGTACAAAAGTTCCAAAAAGTAGAAACGATCCTCAAAGGTCTTCTCGCCTGGGGGAAGTGGCCGCCCACAGGGCCCCACCATTAGCATCCAGCCATTGAACAGCAGCAGAAGGCTTATCAAAGAACAACACCTCATCCCGGGCCACCACCCGGAGCCTGGAAGGGTACAGCATAGCGTATTGAACATTCAAGTCCCGCAATCTCCTCTTGACCTCTACGAATTTCGCACGCTGTTTCTGCACCACCGCAGAGTAATCGGGAAACAGGGAGATCCTTGAGTTGTCAATCTTGAGCCTCCCCTGCATTCCCCTGGCTTTAGTAATTGAGGAATTTGAAGGTGAAAGTGCGCGGGGGGGGGCTCCAGGAGGAAGAGGTCGCATAGGCACCCTATGAGCACGTTCCACCGAAAACATGGAAGTAAAGGATTCTTGCCCAAAAGTAGAGAGCAGCCATTGTTCAATGAAAGCCACAGGATCTTCACCTTCCGCCCGCTCAGGGATCCCAATTGCTCTGATATTACTCCGTCTCATCCTATTCTCCAAGTCATCCAGACGTGCAGCTTGCTGGGCTGAGAGCAGGGCAGTATGTTTCACTTCCCTTTGCAAAGGCGCCATGTCATCCTCCAGGGAGCTGACCCTGCCTTCCACTGCCACTGTCCTCTCCCTCAATTTCTGCATATCATGCCTCATGAACGATATCTCAGACTTGACCCCCTTTAACTCCGCTGTCAGGGCCGTAATTGAGGTGGTACAGGTGGTAACCGCAGCCATAATGTCCCGCATAAGGCAGCCTGTTTGCCAATTACTGCAATTAGTCTGCTCTAGGTTAACCCTTTAGATTGCAGATTCATGACAGCACATCAGTGTGCTCAGGAAGCATTCCTAACAGTGGCCAATACGGAAGGCTTCATTATATACCCGCAGCAGCAGGGGCACCAACTGTTCAGAGTATCGGCTGTAAACCTCCGACGGGATGCCATCAGCCCCCGGAGATTTACCAGGCTTAGTAGATTTCAAGGCCGCATAAAGTTCGTTTTCCGTAAGGGGGGCCCCAAGCACAGCCACGTCCCAGGCAGACAGAGAAGGCAAATCGCAGGAAGCCAAAAAAATCAGCAATTTCTCGTGAGTCAGCCGAGATCTTAGAGGAGTAAAGATCAGCATAAAACTTCCCAAGTACTCTCCGTATGTCAGCCGTGGCATGCCAGAGCACCCCCTGAGGATCCTTAATCTGGGGTATAAATGCCGCAGGCTGCCGCGAGCGAACTAGCATGGCCAACATATGACCCGTGTTTTCTCCCTTCTCAAAATACCTCTGCTGCAAGAAGAAGCACTTGTTTTCAGCCTTTTGAATCGAGACCGACTTGGCCATAGATTGGGCAGCCAGCCACGACCTCTGAGTATCATCTGACGGGTCCCTAACATAAGTTTCCTCCGCTCTAGTCACTGCGTCCAACACAGTATTCTCCCATTGCCTGGTGTCCGTTTTAATGGCATTAACCGTACGTATAAACTGACCTCCCATGAATGCCTTAGCCGCATCCCACACCACCCCCACCTCTGCGGATTCCAAATTGTCAGCAAAAAAGGACGTTAGTTTGGGTGGCAGGGGATCAGGACTAGGAAAGAGCGTCAGCCAGAATGCATTGAGTTTCCAAAGGGATTTCCCCGCCACGACCACCAGAGGCAGTAGCGAACCATTACCCAGCCCCAGATCTATCCTAGACAATCCCGAGTGTGACGCCGAGAAGCACGAAAACTTTCATACCTCAGGGTGGCCCATCCTCCAGACATCTGTCAGTCCGAGTTCACCCACCAACTGAGCAAGGGGCGTAGCCCCCCCGGCCAGCATAGGTCCACCGGAGTGAGAGGAAAACCTATCCCAGGCAGAGTCAAGTACAGCAGTAAAGTCCCCCAACATCAGCAGGGGCACATCAGGAAGTTGAGCAATATGTGGCACGATAAGTTTAAGTACCCCTGCAGAATACGGGGGGGGCACAAGTACACACCTAAGGCTTGCTAGTTGGCAGGATAAAACAAACCGGCCCTCAGGGTCAATCACAGACTTTGAGCATAGAAACCGTACCCCCTTCTTAATCAAAATACACACCCCTCTCGAATAAGTGGAGTAAACAGAGTGGAACTGGTGACTAAATACGCTAGGAGCTAGACACGTGGAAGTGGAAGGAGACATATGGGTCTCCTGCAGGCAAACCACATCTGCCTGCAGGTGTTTGATGGTGCGGAGCACCGCCGTCCTCTTTACCGGGTTGCCGAGGCCCCGCACATTCCAGGACATCACACAAATATTATCAGCCATAGTCAAAATGTAGCCATACACGGAGCGTCAGGCAACCCGGCCAGGGAGGCGAAAGAGGGCACCCAGAAAGGGTGAACCCACTACACCCCATCGGCACAGCCCAGCTATATAGAGAGAGCAACAGGAGTAGTCGCCCAGCCCACACAGTACCGGTGCAGCCCCAGCATAGAGAACAGTCAATAGGAACATCCACAGCATAGGGTAAAATAATAGCAGTAGAGCGACAAAGTACATGCAGGAAAAGCAAAAATCGAACCAAAGTCCAGGACCAGAAAAAAGGCAAAAAGGGGGGGAACAAAAAGGCAATACACGTCTGCCACGTGTGGGGGAAGGGACGAGTCAATAGGGCATGTCCAGTCATGACCAAGGGGGGGAAACCAGAGAGGGACCACCGATGCCAGTGTAGTCTCCTCAAAATTAGCAACCATGTGAGAGGTAGCAACCATTAGTGCAGCAGAAGAGCTCCCATCATAACAGGAAAAGTGTGTGTAACATCAAGTGCCAGGTATAGGCAGGAGAACCGAAAGGATCCATGACCGGCCGAAAAGAGTACAAAAGTTCCAAAAAGTAGAAACGATCCTCAAATGTCTTCTCGCCTGGGGGAAGTGGCCGCCCGCAGGGCCCCACCATTAGCATCCAGCCATTGAACAGCAGCAGAAGGCTTGTCAAAGAACAACACCTCATCCCGGACCACCACCCGGAGCCTGGAAGGGTACAGCATAGCGTATTGAACATTCAAGTCCCGCAATCTCCTCTTGACCTCTACGAATTTCGCACGCTGTTTCTGCACCACCGCAGAGTAATCTGGGAACAGGGAGATCCTTGAGTTGTCAATCTTGAGCCTCCCCTGCATTCCCCTGGAATTGAGGAATTTGAAGATGAAAGTGCGCGGGGGGGGGAGAGATCCCCTAGGGGAACAGTGTCATCCGTGTCTGAATGCGACCCCGGTGAGCCGGATCGATGGTCCTCAGATAGAGTTTGGGGGTCCCGGGCAGCAGGCTTAGCAAAAAGCTTTTGAGCAGCCTCCAGATATGTTGCCTTCTGTGCTGCGCGCTGCGAGGCGCCGCCATCTTGGATCGGGCCGGCCTGTGCGGATTTCCCTCTTTACCCTTCTTAGACATCACGGAGAGAAGATGGAGGACTCACAGGGTGATCACCGCACTCCAGGGAACACAGGGCTAAGGAGTTACACAGGATAACTACCAGGATCAACAGCGGAGCTCACAGCATGCACGTCCGCTCACACCCGCAGCTCGGCCACGCCCCCCTGAAAAAAATTTAGTCAAAATGACTGTATTTTTGTCTTTTAGAGTCTTAAAAGGCTTGTAGGCTTTTTAGACACTTGAAAACCAAAATAGAGTAATTTTGACCAAAAAAAAATGTTTTCAGGCTATTGGTTACCACATGCAGTTATCTTGTCTAAAAAGCAGCTGTTTAAGACTCTAAAAGACGAAAAGACGAAAATTTTGACAAAAAAAATCAGACCTTTGGTGACCAAATGTAGTTATTTTGACTAAAAAAGGCTTTTTAGACACTTGGAGACCAAAATAATGTAATTTTGACCAAAATTTTTTTTTCAGGCCATTGGTTTACCAAATGCAGTTATCTGGTCTAAAACCGGCGTTTTAAGACTCTAAAAGGTGAAAATACAGTCATTTTGACTAAAACATTTTTTCCAGATCTTTGGTGATCAAATGCAGTTATTCTGACTAAAAAAGGCTTTTTTGACACTTGAAAAACCAAAATAGAGTCATTTTGACCAAAAAGATTTATCAGGCCATTGGTTACGAAATGCAATTATCTTGTCTAAAACCGGCTTTTTAAGACTCTAAAAGGCGAAAATACAGTCATTTTGACTAAAAACAATTTTCAGACCTTTGGTGACCAAATGCAGTTATTTTGACGAATAAAGGCTTTTTAGACACTTGGAGACCAAATTAGAGTCATTTTGACCAAACAATTTTTTCAGGCCATTGTAGACCAAATGCAGTTATCTTGGGAACGATATCTCAGACTTGACCCCCTTTAACTCCGCTGTCAGGGCCGTAATTGAGGTGGTACAGGTGGTAACCGCAGCCATAATGTCCCGCAACGTGGGTTCTGTGTCCGGGGTAGGAGATGATTGCCTCGGGGCCTGGTCTGCATCTGCTGCAATCAGCAATCTGGCGGGAGAGATCCCCTAAGGGAACAGTGTCATCCGTGTCTGAATGCGACCTCGGTGAGCCGGATCGATGGTCCTCAGATAGAGTTTGGGGGTCCCGGGCAGAAGGCTTAGCAAAAAGCTTTTGAGCAGCCTCCAGATATGTGGCCTTCTGTGCTGCGCGCTGCTCTTGGATCGGGCCGGCCTGTGCGGATTCCCTTCTTAGACATCACGGAGAGAAGATGGAGGACTCACTGGGTGATCACCGCACTCCAGGGAACACAGGGCACTGACTGACGGTAGAAATCGGAGCAGGATAAGGAGTTACACAGGATAACTACCAGGATCAACAGCGGAGCTCACAGCATGCACGTCCGCTCACACCCGCAGCTCAGCCACGCCCCCCTGAAAAAAAATTTAGTCAAAATGACTGTATTTTTGTCTTTTAGAGTCTTAAAAGGCTTGTAGGCTTTTTAGACACTTGAACACCAAAATAGAGTCATTTTGACCAAAAATATTTTTTCAGGCTATTGGTTACCACAATCTTGTCTAAAAAGCGGCTGTTTAAGACTCTAAAAGACGAAAAGATGAAAGTTTTGACAGAAAAAAAAAGTCAGACCTTTGGTGACCAAATGTAGTTATTTTGACTAAAAAAGGCTTTTTAGACACTTGGAGACCAAAATAATGTAATTTTGACCAAAAATTTTTTTTCAGGCCATTGGTTTACCAAATGTAGTTATCTGGTCTAAAATCAGCGTTTTAAGACTCTGAAAGCCGAAAATACAGTCATTTTGACTAAAACATTTTTTCCAGATCTTTGGTGATCAAATGCAGTTATTCTCACTAAAAAAGGCTTTTTTTGACACTTGGAGACCAAAACAGAGTCATTTTGATCAAAAAAATATTTTTCAGGCCATTGGAGACCAAATGCAATTATCTTGTCTAAAACAAGCTTTTTAAGACTATAAAGACAAAAATAGTCATAAAGGAAACGAATAAAGGAAAAGCCAAAAGCCTACAGCACCTGGTATTCCCAGATGGTCTCCCATCCGAGTACTAACCCGTAGGGATGATCGAACGGTTTGGGTCGACCATCGGTTCGACCCGAACATTGGGTGTTCGAAATTCGGCCGAATTCCGAACTTTTTGCGGTAAAAGTTCGGAATTCGGCCACCAGAACCGCCCAAAATGCACTGGTACAGGAACTGGGCTTTAAAAGCCTGTGATTGGCCCAGAAACATCAGCAAAAGCCAATGAGGGGGCAGGAGTCTTCTGGGAACGTGATTGGACTGACTACGGAGACCAGGTTCCAATCAGAAGTGAATACGCCCCACAGTATATAAGATAGCCCCGCCTAACCCATAGCACAGTGATACAGAGTCTGTTGAAGAGAGTGGAAACATTTCTCTTACTCCTGCTTTGCTACACTATGTTTTCTGCATAGGCGAGTGCTTCTAAAGCTCCATATAGCAGAATTGCATTCAGCTTAC
The DNA here is from genome assembly GCF_965119305.1 of Pelophylax lessonae. NCBI lineage: Eukaryota > Metazoa > Chordata > Amphibia > Anura > Ranidae > Pelophylax > Pelophylax lessonae. Next base: position 243,531,568 of record NC_138772.1, read on the forward strand.
AGCCAGTCAGTGTAGTTAGAAATACAGCGATTGTGCTGGTTTTTTGAGTTAGAAAAAAAAATAAAAATAAAGGGACAGTGTCAGTCTTCTGCTGTATGGAGCTGTTCTTTTAGTGTGAGGAAAGGGATATCTAGTGTAGTTAGGGAACTTTGTACCACAGTAGTTAGATGTAATAATCTAGTTTCTGTAGGGAAAGTGAAAGTGAAAGTGTGAGGGTTCTGTGTAGTGAGCACGTTCCACAGTGCTGATATATCTACAGCAGGTATACGTGTTTGCTAGTCAGCAAAATACATTGCCTCAGTGACAACTTAATGCCTGTTCTTGAAAGCGTTAGGTCCACTGTGCAAAAGGCTTTGCAACTGTGCGTGACACGCATCTGCTGTGCTGTATTCAGCGACAACTGTGGGTCGCATAGCAGTGTGCGTTTTTCACTGCACAGAGTTGCCAACGCCTCAGTGACAAATATGCCAGGTAGACCAAGAAAAGGCATACGTGGCCCTGCTGCGGAAAGGGGCACAGCTTCTAGGGTGTCTAGAGGCAGGGGTGGACGTGGTGGTCAGTCCTCAGCCAGGCCACCATTTGCATTGTTCTCCAGCAGTGGCCAAGCTATACGTCCACAGTACGTACAGGAGGTGGTGGACTATATTACCAAACCCTCATCATTGGCATCATCTACAACTACAGTGACCCAGGCAGAGAAAAGTGGTCAGTCTTCTGCAGTTGGCAGAACAAATAGAGATGAGTCCATGTCCACCTCACGTCCTCCCTTAGACCCAACTTCAGACATGGCAGAGGAGTCAGCTCAGCTGTTTGACCACAGTGTCGGCCATCTACTCCAGCCTGATGCTCAGTCCTTTATGGAGTCTGATGTTGGGTCTGAGGTTGAGGAGGAGGCAGAGCAAGCAAGAGGGGAGAGCATATGGCCCGCTCCATCTAAGGCCGCACCTGTTGTCTCCCGGGCCACTATACACACCTCTTCTTGATGGGCCTTTTTTGAGACATCCCATGCAGACCGAACAGTTGCGATCTGCAAGATTTGTCAGAAGGGTATAAACGTGGCAAAAATTTCAACCACCTGGGTACAAGCTGCCTAAACAGGCATTTGACAACCCACCACTTGGCCTGTTGGCAGGAGCATTTGAAGAACCCACAAAAGGGCCAAAGATCGGTCAGTCGGCCTCCTAGTCCTCCTCGCGCTGCTCCTCGTGCTCCACCTGCACATCAGTCTATTCCTGGCCCTGCTATAGTCACTCGTCACCTGTTGGCAGCCTCCATTGACAGGGATGATGATATAGCAGGCAGTGCCGCATCTACCTCCAGCACACCACCAGCTGTAACATCTAGACGCCAAATTTTGATTCCACACATGCTGGAACGAAAAAAAATGTATACTCCCCGCCACCCACATACCCAGCATCTAAACAGTAGTTTGGCAAAACTAATGGCTCTGCAACTGTTACCATTTAACCTGGTAGAGTCTGCTCCCTTCCGTGACTTTGCAAAATGTGCAGTTCCACAGTGGCAGGTGCCAAGTCGGCATTACTTTGCCCGTAAGGCCCTGCCATCCCTATACCAACATGTGGAAGGCAATGTAGTGTCGTCCCTGGCCACGTCAGTCAACCGTAAGATACACCTGACGGCTGACACTTGGTCAAGCAAACATGGGCAGGGACGGTACATTTCTGTCACTGCTCATTAGGTGACACTGCTTGCCAGCGGAAGGGATTGTAGCCAGAGCTCAGTGCTGCAGCCAGGTTGCCCCCACGTCTGCAAACAGCTGGTGGTGTCGCTGATCTGGGTAGATCGATCACTTCTACCCCCTTCTGCTCCTCCTCCTCCTACTCATCCTCCTCCATGCCCTCCTCTGCAGAATGGTCCTTTGAATATGATGAGGTACTACTTAAGAGTTCAAAGGGCTATTCTATGTCTCAGGCCAAAAGGTGTCACGCAGTGCTGCAGCTTGTGTGTCTAGGGGACAGGCAGCATACTGCCCCTGAGATTCTTGGGGCTCTGCAGGCACAGGCCCAGAGGTGGTTGACACCACACCAGCTGCAGCCAGGGATGGTGGTTACCGATAATGGGTCAAACCTCCTGGCCGCACTTCGTCAGGGAAAGTTGACCCATGTGCTATGCCTGGTGCATGTCCTGAATCTCGTGGTACAGCGGTTTTTGAACCGGGAATGCAGGATGTGCTAAGGATGGCAAGAAGGGTGTGCAATCACTTCAGGCGGTCGTACAGTGCCACTGCACGTTTGGCCGAAGTGCAGCAGGAGTTTCACCTGCCGGTACACTGCCTCGTCTGTGACATGCCCACCCGCTGGAACTCCACCTTGGCTATGCTGCAGCGCCTGTACATGCATACGAATTTCAATGAATATCAATGAATATGAATGAATATCAATGAATATCTCAATGAATATCTCTGCGAGTACAGCACCAGCACTGGCTCAGCGCGCCTGGGCTTCTTTTCACCACGGCAGTGGCTTTTGATTAAGGATGCATGTGCTGTCCTCTCGGGATTTGAGGAGTCCACAAGGATGGTAAGCCGGGACAGCGCATGCATCAGTGACACCCTACCGGTACTGTTTTTGTTGGAGCACACTCTGCATGGCATTATGGACAGGGCACTGGAGGCAGAGCAGCAGGAGGAAGAGGAGGACTTCCTTGCCTCTCAAGGCCCCTTTTATCCTGAGAATCCTGACCCCATTATGCCTAGCTCCCAGAGGCCCGAGCAGGATCCAGGGGTGGAAGAGGAGGAGGACGATTCTTCGGGAACTTTTGCAGGCTTTGAGGAGGAGGAGGAGGAAGACATGCGGCAATCTGCAAGGCCTAGTTTGACTCCCTCGATGGTGGAGATGGATTTTGCTGCGTGTTAGTACCAGGTCGCGGTCCTCAGGATCGCCCCACCAGGAGGTGAGCAAGCCGGGGTCCAGTAGCAGATACAGCAGGTCAGGATCAAGCAAAAGCTTAGTCTAGGAATAGCCAAAGGTCGGTAACAAGTAGTTGCAAGTCGGGATTAGGCAAAAGCATAGTCGAGGAACAAGCCAAGTGTCGATAATGGATGGTAGCAAAGATACGGATGGCAGCAGGAGAGACAAGCGAGATATCGGCTGTTGAAGGCACAATATTCTGCCAACCAGGAAGTGCAAAGACATGGCTTAAAACCGGAAGTTCATGGGAGGAGCAAAGGGTTTAAAGTTCAAGGTTCAAGGCAGTAAAGATTCACAGCAGGGTCATTCAAGGATTTGTCCAAGGAGCTGTCCAGCATTCCAGGTGGCTCAGCAAGTAGAGTCATTGGCAGACACACTGGAGGTCCCAGGTTCAAGTCGGGGTCCTGACATTGTGAAAATACACCTGTTAATTATATGCACATTTAAAGAGACAGCACCTTTTTAAAAAAAAACTCTAATCTTGTTCCCAGTGCACTGCATTATGTCCCCATCATACACATTGGCTGTGCAGTTGATTAGGAGCAAAAGAAAGGCATGGTTGAGCAAAAAAGTCATTTTTGAAGGTTTGGCATGCTATAATTCTGGTTCCGGACATGCTACAGAGCTGAAACATCACAGGTACACCTTTTAGACCCCACAGACACAAAATCCAAAGAAATCTTTTTTTTTCCCAATAATTTTTTCAATAATTGGCTCTCTATCAAAAACGACAATTTTTAAGAACTTTTTTTGTGTGATTAATAGTCCCTGGGGCATGACCCAGAACCCTAGGCACTTTTTAGGGGCATTTATTGGGTTTTAGGGCTTCAAAATTGTGTTTTTTAATTACCGAAGTTCGGGTCCCATTGATTTCAATGGGGTTCTGGAATCTGAACCGAACTTTCGGGAAATTCGGGTCTTCTGGTTGAACCAAACTTTTCAAAAGTTCGATCATCCCTACTAACCAGGCCCGACCCTGCTTATCTTCCGAGATCAGATGAGATCAGGCGCATTCAGGGTGATGTGGCCATAGGCGATTATCACTGCCACCCTCGACCACTTTGAACTTGCCCATGGCAAGATGGCACCTCAGGAGAAACAAAAAGAAAGCCAACGAATAAAGGAAAAGCCAAAAGCCTACAGCACCTGATATTCCCAGGAAGTCTCCCATCCAGGTACTAACCAGGCCCGACCCTGCTTAGCTTCCAAAATCAGACGAGATCGGGCGCGTTGAGGGTGATGTGGCCATAGGCAAGTGTCACTGTCACCTTCGACCCCTTTGAACTTGCTCATGGCAAGATGGCACCTCAGGAGAAACAAAAAGAAAGCCAACGAATAAAGGAAAAGCCAAAATGCTACAGCACCCTGTATTCCCAGGCGGTCTCGCATCCAGGTACAAACCAGGCCCGACCCTGCTTAGCTTCTGAGATCAGATGAGATCGGGCGTGTTAAGGGTGATGTGGCCATAGGCGATCACCACTGCCACCCTCGACTCCTTTGAACTTGGCCATGGCAAGATGGCACCTCAGGAGAAACAAAAATAAAGCCAACAAATAAAGGAAAAGCCAAAAGCCTAAAGCACCTGGTTTTCCCAAGCGGTCTCCCATCCAGGTACTAACCAGGCCCAACCCTGCTTAGCTTCCAAGATCAGACACGTTCAGGGTGATGTGGTCGTAGGCTATCACCACTGCCACTTTTGACCCCTTTGAACCCCTTTGAACTTGGCAATGGCAAGATGGCACCTCAGGAGAAACAAAAATAAAGCCAACGAATAAAGGAAAAGCCAAAATCCTACAGCACCTGGTAATCCCAGGCGGTCTCCCATCCAGAAGTAAGTGTTGGCCTGTATAGGCCCCAAAAATTAGCCCACATGGGTTTAACTGACAGCTAAGAACGAAGTATTCTGTGGCTGAAGGTAAGTGTCAGGTATACCCATGTGGGCTAATTTCTGGTGCCTTTTATGGCCGACACTTACTTCTGTATCCTGTGAATGCCTAATGTACCTTTAGCCACAGAATACTACGTTCTTAGCAGTCAGGTAAACCCATGTGAGCTAATTTTTGGGGCCTATAGAGGCCAACACTTACTTCTGTATACTGTGTGAATGCCTAATGTACCTCCAGCCATCAAATACTACGTTCTCTGCTGTCAGTTAAACCCATGTGAGCTAATTTTTTTGGGCCTATACAGGCTGACACCTACTTCTGTATACGGTGTGAATGCCTGATTTACCTCTAGCCATCCAATAATACGTTCTTTGCTATCAGTGAAACCCATGTGAGCTAATTTTTGGTTCTAAACAGGCTGACACTTACTTCTGTATAATGGAAATGCCTAATGTACCTCCAGCCATCAAATACACTAGGTTCTTTGCTGTCAGTTAAAACCATGTGAGCTAATTTTTGGGGCCTATACAGGCCGACACTTCTGTATACTGTGAATGCCTAATGTACTTCCAGCCATATAATACAGTACGTTCTTTGCTGTCAGTTAAACCCATGTGAGCTAATTTTTGGGGCCTATACAGGCTGACACTTACTTCTGTATCCTGTGAATGCCTAATGTACCTTCAGCCACAGAATACTACGATCTTAGCTGTCAGTTAAACCCATGTGGGCTAGTTTTTGGGGACTATACAGGCCGACACATACTTCTGTATCCTGTGAATACCTAATGTACCTTCAGCCTCCAAATACTACATACTTAGCTGTCAGGTAAACCCATGTGAGCTAATTTTTGGGGCCTATACATTTTGACACTTACTTCTGTATACTGTGTGAATGCCTAATGTACCTTCAGCCACAGAATACTACATTCTTAGCTGTCAGTAAAACCCATGTGGGCTAATTTTTGGGGACTATACAGGCCGACAGATACTTCTGTATCCTGTGAATGCCTAATGTACCTTTAGCCACCTAATAATACATTATTAACTGTCAGGTAAACCCATGTGAGCTAATTTCTGGGGCCTATACATGCCGACACTTACTTCTGTATACTGTGTGAATGCCTAATGTACCTCTAGCCATCAAATGCTATGTTCTTTGCTGTCAGTTAAACCCATGTGAGCTATTTTTTGGGGCCTATACAGGCCGACACTTACTTCTGTATACTGTGTGAATGCCTAATGTAACTCTAGCCACCAAATACTACGTTCTTAGTTGTCAGGTAAACTGATGTGGGCTAATTTTTGTGGCCTTTTACGGCCGACACTTACTTCTGTATCCCGTGAATGCCTAATGTACCTTCAGCCACAGAATACTACATTCTTAACTATCAATTAAACCCACGTGGGCTAATTTTTGGGGCCTATACAGACACTTACTTCTGTACCCTGTGAATGCCTAATATACCTTCAGCCACCAAGTACTACGTTCTTAGCTGTTAGGTAAACCCATGTGGGCTAATTTTTAGGGCCTTTTATGGCCGACACTTACTTCTGTATCCTGTGAATGCCTAATGTACCTTCAGCCACCAAATACTACGTTCTTAGCTGTTAGGTAAACCCATGTGGGCTAATTTTTGGGGCCTTTTACGGCCGACACATATTCTTTGCACTGGCACTTTATTTTGCACATATCTTAAAAGTTACCCCACGGTCTGGATACACTGTTGGTTTTACTTTATATATAAAAGGTAGCGCCGTTTACAACTACCTTCCCCCCCATATGATACTTGACCCCTAATGTTTTAGGGGTTGGTTGGCGGCTGCAACCTATTTTTATGCAATAAAGTCTCTGAGAATGTATCCATAGCGCTGGTCTTTCTCCTCACCTGCATTTCATTTTACGGCGGACACTTACTTCTGTATTCTGTGAATGAAAAAAAACTTTTAGTCAAAATGACCCAATTTTTGTATTTTAGAGTCTTAAAAATCCGGTTTTAGACAAGATTACTGCATTTTGTCTCCAATGGTCTGAAAAAAAATTTGGGTCAAAATGACTGTATTTTTGTCTTTTAGAGCCTTAAAAAGCCGGGTTTAGACACGATTTGTCTAAAACCGGCCATTTGGACTCCAATGGCTTGAAAAAAATGTTTTGGTCAAAATGACTCTATTTTTGTCTCTAAGTGTCTAAAAAGCCTTTTTAAGTCAAAATAACTGCATTTGGTCACCAAAGGTCTGAAATTATTTTTTAGTCAAAATAACTGTATTTTTGTCTTTTAGAGCCTTAAAAAGCCGGTTTTAGGCAAGAGTTGTGTAAAACCGGCCATTTGGGCTCCAATGGCCTGAAAAATTTTTTGGGTCAAAATGACTAAATTTTGGTCTCCAAGTGTCTAAAAAGCCTTTTTTTAGTCAAAATAACTGAATTTCGTCACCAAAGGTCTAAAAAAATTTTAGTCAAAGTGACTGTATTTTTGTCTTTTAGAGCCTTAACCACTTGCCAACTGCCGCACGACTATTTACTTTCGGCAGTCAGCCCCTCACAGGCAAAGTGACGTTGATCTACGTCACTAACCGCGTGGTCACGGACCCCCCGGCGCGTGTGACCGGCGGACCCGATGTCCGCCGGTCACTCGGCGATCATCGCAAAAGAATAAACAACAAGTGGGACACAATCATGAAGTGGAACGAAATTTATTGGATCTTTCAAACTTTTTTAAAAAATAAAAAAAAGAAAAATTGGGCGTGCAAAATTATTCAGCCCCCTTAAGTTAATACTTTGTAGCGCCACCTTTTGCTGCGATTACAGCTGTAAGTCACTTGGGGTATGTCTCTATCAGTTTTGCACATCGAGAGACTGAAATTTTTGCCCATTCCTCCTTGCAAAACAGCTCAAGCTCAGTGAGGTTGGATGGAGAGAGTTTGTGAACAGCAGTTTTCAGTTCTTTCCACAGATTCTCAATTGGATTCAGGTCTGGACTTTGACTTGGCCATTCTAACACCTGGATATGTTTATTTGTGAACCATTCCATTGTAGATTTTGCTTTAAGTTTTGGATCATTGTCTTGTTGGAAGACAAATCTCTGTCCCAGTCTCAGGTCTTTTGCAGACTCAATCAGGTTTTCTTCCAGAATGGTCCTGTATTTGGCTCCATCCATCTTCCCATCAATTTTAACCATCTTCCTGGTCCCTGCTGAAAAAAAGCAGGCCCAAACCATGATGCTGCCACCACCATGTTTGACAGTGGGGATGGTGTATTCGGAGTGATTGGCTGTGTTGCTTTTACGCCAAACATAACGTTTTGCATTGTTGCCAAAAAGTTCGATTTTGGTTTCATCTGACCAGAGCACCTTCTTCCACATGTTTGGTGTGTCTCCCAGGTGCCTTGTGGCAAACTTTAAACAACACTTTTTATGGATATCTTTAAGAAATGGCTTTCTTCTTGCCACTCTTCCATAAAGGCCAGATTTGTGCAGTATATGACTGATTGTTGTCCTATGGACAGAGCCTCCCACCTCAGCTGTAGATCTCTGCAGTTCATCCAGAGTGATCATGGGCCTCTTGGCTGCATCTCCGATCAGTCTTCTCCTTGTATTAGCTGAAAGTTTAGAGGGACGGCCAGGTCTTCGTAGATTTGCAGTGGTCTTCCATTTCAATATTATCGCTTGCACAGTGCTCCTTGGGATGTTTAAAGCTTGGGAAATCTTTTTGTATCCAAATCCGGCTTTAAACTTCTCCACAACAGTATCTCGGACCTGCCTGGTGTGTTCCTTGTTCTTCATGATGCTCTCTGCGCTTTAAACGGACCTCTGAGACTATTACAGTGCAGGTGCATTTATACGGAGACTTGATTACACACAGGTGGATTCTTTTTATTATCATTAGTCATTTAGGTCAACATTGGATCATTCAGAGATTCTCACTGAACTTCTGGAGAGAGTTTGCTGCACTGAAAGTAAAGGGGCTGAATAATTTTGCACGCCCAATTTTTCATTTTTTTATTTGTTAAAAAGGTTTGAAATATCCAATAAATTTCGTTCCACTTAAAGATTGTGTCCCACTTGTTGTTGCTTCACAAAAAAATTACAGTTTTATATTTGAAGCCTGAAATGTGGCAAAAGGTCGCAAAGTTCAGGGGCCGAATACTTTCGCAAGGCACTGTACATTGCGATATTTTTGTGCAGCGGATCCTCTTCGTCGTGCATTTTTAGTAGTGCAGAGTTACTACAGCGTGCCCCCATTCAATGCAGAGTTACTACAGCATGCCCCCATTCAGTGCAGTGACCAGCATGCCCCCCATCAATGCAGTGACCAGCGTGCCCCCCATCAATGCAGTGACCAGCGTGCCCCCCATCAATGCAGTGACCAGCGTGCCATGTCCCCTTCAATGCAATGACCAGCGTGCCGTGTCCCCTTCAATTTAGTGACCAGCGTGCCCCCCATCAATGCAGTGACCAGCATACCCCCATCAATGCAGTGACCAGCATGCCCCCCCATCAACCAGCATGCCCCCCATCAATGCAGTGACCAGCATGCTCCCCATCAATGCAGTGACCAGCATGCCCCCCATCAACGTAGTGACCAGCATGCCCCCCATCAACGTAGTGACCAGCATGCCCCCCCCATTAATATAGTGACCAGCATGCCGTGTCCCCTTCTCATATACAGAAACATGTTGAAACATTTTGTAAAAATAAGGATTTCTTCTGCAAATAGGTTGGCATCAGATCAGACAATTACCAAAACCAATATCATCAGACACATGATCAAAAAATTCGGAAAAATAAGGTTTTCTTCTGCAAATAGGCCTGACAGTGGCATCAGAGCAGACAATTAACAAAAACCAATCTATATTATTCTACTTGTGACTCACACCCCCCTGAGCAGAAGGCTGATAAGCTGCAGAGCCGGCCGCAGTGAGGGAAGTCAAGTCCACAGTCAAGTAAGTGTTCCCCGCTCCTTCACGCGTCACGTCACGATATCAGGCAGAAGGGGGTCCCTCTGCTCTGCTCCACCCTCTTTGTTACCAGTACCACCCCCTGAGGCCTGGCTGTGCAGCATTGATTGGCCGCGCCGCAGAGCTGGGCTCAGCATCAGCCCGCTGCACGGCTGACAGTGCCGTGTCTCAGTGACAGAATATATATATATATATATATATATATATATATATATATATATATACACACCCAAAAAAGATGCCTGCATTTAAAGTGTATATATGTTTTTTTTTTTGTTTTTTAACACCGCACTTACCCATCCAGTACACCGCAATTACAAACACACACAAAAAAAAAAAAATATATATATATATATATATATATATTTAGTATGTGTGTGTTTGTAATTGTGGTACATTTAATACTGGCTTGGTAAGTGCAGTGTTAAAAAAATCCTATATATATATATATATATACACACACCTTTAGGTTAGGGCCCAAGAACTGTCCCTCTCTCACACAGTCTGATGCCATCACTCACTGTGTAAAAGAGAGACACTTACCAATCTCATACAGACACATCAAAAATTGTGTCAAAATAAGGATTACTTTTGCAGTCAGGCTGGCATAGTCACTTACCTTGCAGGCAGGCCTTGGGTGGTGTCTGCGGTGCGACTGCAATCAATAACCTAGGAGCCACAGAGAAATATATATTTACTGCCTGCACACGTAGTAAAATTTCAAGCTGCCGGGCCCCCAAGTCCAATTGATAGGGCCCCGGCCCCCTCCCAGCGGTGTTGTCGTGTTTGTTTTTGTGCCCTTTCCTTACATGTAGGGATGCACCGAAATGAAAATTCTGGGCCGAAACAGAAACCGAAAATGCAGGATGCCCTTTGCCAAAAACCGAAAATTACTTTTTTCCCCCAAATGATTTTAAAATAGTAGGCAAGGTTAATTACCAGTGGTATTTGTTTAATGAAGCATGAGGAGGTTAATGTATTGCCACTGATGCATTAGTGACAGACCAGTGGCAGTTAATTAACCCCTTTGTGCTGCATTAGTGGCACCAGTGTCAGTGTTTGCACTGATACTGGTTGCACTTATGCAGCACAAAGGGGTTAATTAACTGCCACTGGTCCGTCACTAATGCATCAGTAGCAATACGTTAACCCCCTCATGCTGCATAATACAAATACCACTGGTAATTAACCTCACCCCCCCCCCACAAAGAGTTAATGATGGCAATCTGCTTACTTGTGGGACAACCTTTTGTTATGTATATAATTGATGGGTAGTGTCAAGGCATGCTGGGATGTGTAGTTCTTGCGCAGCTAGAGGAGCAGCAGCTTATCCCCCATCATGCTGGTAGTAGACTGAATGAGATGGCTTTTACCTATGGGAACTTATGCTCTGCTATCTGTATAAAAACTTTGGAGTAGTGATGGGACCTGCTGGTATTTGTAGTTCTTCTGGAGCAGCCCTATGTACTTCCTTATTAGAGGATGCAGGTTGTAGACTAGAGAGAGAGAGAGAGATGCTTTTGACTTGGATCTAAAAGCAGGTTGTGCTGCTGCAATTAAACGGGGGTGAGCACCAATGCCAAGCTGCACTGGCTGTGATTGGAAATTTAATCTTTTTTTTTTTTTTTTGAAGGAAAAAAAAAAGGGGACAAAGTTTTTTATTTTTTTTATTTATTCATACTGGGGATAGGGGTGCTTTATTTATTGCAGCCTTTACATTTAATACCAGTGCTTCTCTGTTATTTGTAGCCTTTGAGGGTTAACCCTTGCTGCCTCCTATACACCTGTATAGGCTGCACTGTGACTGCACAAGTACATGTATGGCAGAGAGAGAGAGAGAGAAGAAAAACAACACAGCAGACAGCCACATGCCACATTATTTTCCTCCGCAGCGTACAGCACATGAAGGAAGGAGGTGGGTGGAGGGATTGAGTAAAAGGCGCAGAGGACGAGATCCTGCTCTGCTGTGCATGCTGGGTCTTCTCTCCGGGATGTCACTGGTTGCTAGATGCCATTCGGCCGGCAATCCTAGCAACCAGTGTAGCTCACAATGAAGCGCCCAGCGCCGGCAGAGGATCAGATCAGATCGGTCAGCAAAGATACCCAGAGATGACAGGGAAGGGAAGGGCTCAGTTTTTACACATAGTAGCGGCCATACATTTTCGGCATCTTTAACTTCTTATCGGCCGAAATGGGATAGGCTCATTTTCGGCCGAAAATATCGGTTGCCAAAATTTCGGTGCATCTCTACTTACATGGCACATGTTCTAGCAGTGACAGTGTGTAGCTGTTTTGAAAACAGCTAAACACACACTGTCACTAGCTGCTGCTAGAAAACATGTGCCATGCGGCATGCCAGTTTGCTTGTTACATGTGATGTGACAGCCAGGTGCACATTTTCAAGTTGAAAATGTGCACCTGGCTGTCACATCACATGTAACAAGCAAACTGGCATGCCGCATGGCACATGTTTTCTAGCAGCAGCCAGTGACAGTGTGTGTGTAGCGGTTTTGAAAACCGCTACACGGTCACTGCTAGAACATGTGCCATGTAAGGAAAGGGCACAAAAACAAACACGACAACACCGCTGGGATTTGTGGTTCTGGCATCCGGCAGAGCATGGTTCACTTCTGGCTTAGCAGCAGGCAGGCAGGCCGCAAGTGTAAAAAACAGATAACAGTCAGCTACAACACTGTCACTGCTAGAAAACCTGTGCCATGCCAGTTTGCTTGTTACATGTGATGTGACAGCCAGGTGCACATTTTCAACTTGAAAATGTGCACCTGGCTGTCACATCACATGTAACAAGCAAACTGGCATGGCACATGTTTTCTAGCAGTGCTGTGACAGTATGTAGCTTTTATCTGTTTTTTACACCTGTGGCCTGCCTGCTGCTAAGCCAGAAGTTCCAGACCAGAACACTGCTCTGCCGGAGGCCACCCAGAACCACAAATCCCAGCGGTGACAGTGGTGTGTGGTCTGTGGTGTTGTCACTGTGTTTGTAAATTGTGCTGCTGGCCTGCTGCCATTCTTTCCTTACCTGTTGTTGAGGCCTTGGCTCCTGTCCTGGTCGTGGGTGGTGGTGTTAATGCAGCTCCAGGGCAGGCACTAACTTGACTTGACACTCTGATCTCTGATGACTCCTCCACACTCTGACTCACTGTCTCAGACTCAGACACACTGTAAGTGTCTGTCCGCGGTGTGCGGCGCCGGCGACTTCTCACTTCCCGCTTCTTCCTGTGACAAGGCAGCATGGGGTCCCTGCCGGCCTCTAGCTCCACTCCCGGCCTTAGTCACATGACGGTTCACTTCACAGTCACACGGTCCACCCACCGACTCCACCCCCTCCTGAGCTACGCTGGAGCCTGGATGCCGCTGCGGAGCCGGCTGCAAGCTGAGCAAAGTTAGCAAGGAGTGGGGAGTCGGGGATAGCGGCCGGTGGGCGGCCAGATTGCCATAATGCGGGGTCCGGGCAGTCGGGGACAGTGGCGGGGCGGGAGGCCAGGTTGCGGTAATGCGGCGGCCGTGGCCCTCAGACTCCGCGGAATCGGCCGCGGAGGGGCAAGCAATGGCCGGACACTGTCTTCCATTATAATGCGCCCGGATTCGGAGCGGAGGCCTCGGCGGCCCACCGGGCATATGCCCGCTGTGCCCTATGGTCAGTCCGGCCCTGGTGTGAATGCCTAATGTACCTCTAGCCATCAAATACTACGTTCTTTGCTGTCAGTTAAACCCATGTGAGCTATTTTCTGGGGCCTATACAGGCCGACACAAACTTCTCAAAAAAGAAAGCCAACGAATAAATGAAAAGCCAAAAGCCTACAGTACCTTGTATTCCCAGGCGGACTCCCATCCAGGTACTAACCAGGCCCGACCCTGCTTAGCTTCCGACATCAGGCACGTACAGAATCATGTGGCCGTAGGCGATCACCATTGCCACCCTTGACCTCTTTGAACTTGGCCATGGCAAGATGGCACCTCAGGAGAAAAAAAAGAAAGCCAACAAATAAAGGAAAAGCCAAAAGCCTACAGCACCTGGTATTCCCAGGCGGTCTCCCATCCAGGTACTAACCAGGCCCGACCCTGCTTAGCTTCTGAGATCAGTCGAGATCGGCCATTTTCAGGGGATGTGGCCGTAGGCAATCACCCCTGCCAATAACAACAAAGAGCAGAGCCGCTCAGGTGTCAGTTCAATGGCTGGTGCTGGTCAGATCCGCCGTCCAAGCAATAGAAAATTCAAGAAAGTAGACCGCACTCAGGAAATGTAAGATGAAAACAATCAAAACTCCTTTATTCTTCTTCAGTACAGCAGACAGACAATACAATGCACATAACAGACATGTCGGGTTGACGCGTTTCACGATGTAGATCGCTTACTCATAACCACACACTATGGAACCGTGGAAGCCGACATACATTTGTAGGTAAACCAAAAAAGGGAGGTGACCGAAGAATGTAATTGCATGCACCTTGAATTGATTGATAAGAAACAGGTGTAGGTTCAGCAAGTCCACAGTTCCACAGTGAAAGACAATTAGATACAAAACTCCTTCACCACATAGGGGAATGGAGATATACATACAAACAATATAAAACCATATGTGTGACTAATACAAAGATATAATGCAATAGCTGAAAAAATAGGAACCAATAAATAAATGAGTCATACATGAGTGAATAAAAAACCCCATCGTTGAATGCTTTAAACTCTGGTGGCAAGGACTTATTATAATAAGAAACAAATATATGTAAAAAGTGGTTGTCCAATGTATGGAAAGGATCTCTCAGATGTAGTCAGTGGCTATATAAAAAATCATATATATGAAAAAGATAATTTATTGAAGCAACGTACCAGATCTTACACTGATATTAATCTAAAATAGGCTTTTTAGACACTTGGAGACCAAAAATAGAGTCATTTTGACCAAAAACATGTTTTCAGGCCATTGGTTACCTAATGCAGTTATCGTGTCTAAAAGCGGCGTTTTGAGACTCTAAAAGACAAAAATACAGTCATTTTGGCTAATAAAAAGTTTTTCAGACCTTTGGTGACCAAATGCAGTTATTTTGACTAAAAAAGGCTTTTTAGACACTTTGAGACCAAAATAGTCATTTTGACCCAAACAAATGTTTCAGGCGATTGGTTACCAAATGCAATTATCTTGTCCAAAACTTGCTTTTTAAAACTCTAAAAGACGAAAATGCAGTCATTTTGACTAAATTGTTTTTTACAGACCATTGGTGACCAAATGCAGTTATATTGACTAAAAAATTGCTTTTAAGACACTTGGAGACCAAAATAGAGTCATTTTGACCAAAAACATTTTTTCAGGCCATTGGTTACCAATTGCAGTTATCTTGTCTAAATGCGGAGTTTTGAGACTCTAAAAGACAAAAATACAGTCATTTTTGCTAAAAAAGTTTTTCAGACCTTTGGTGACCAAATGCAGTTATTTTGACTAAAAAAGGCTTTTTAGACACTTGGAGACCAAAATATAGTCATTTTAACCAAAAACATTTTTCTGGCCTTTTGTTACGAAATGCAATTATCTTGTCTAAAACCGGCGTTTTAAGACTCTAAAAGACAAAAATACAGTAATTTTAGCTAAAAAAGTATTTCAGACCTTTGGTGACCAAATGCAGTTATTTTGACTAAAACAGGCTTTGAAGACCTAAATAGAGTCATTTTGACCAAAGACATTTTTTTAGGCCATTGGTTACCAAATGTAATTTATCTTGTCTAAAAGCGGCGTTTTGAGACTCTAAAAGACAAAAATACAGTCATTTTGGGTAAAAAAAGAATGTCAGACCTTTGGTGATCAAATGCAGTTATTTTGACTAAAATAGGCTTTTAAGGCACATGGAGAGCAAAATAGAGTCATTTTGACCAAAAAAATGTTTTCAGGCCACTGGTTACGAAATGCGCAGTTATCTTGTCTAAAACCGGATTTTTAAGACTCTAAAAGACAAAAGTACAGTCATTTTGGCAAAAAAAGTTTTTCAGACCTTTGGTGACCAAATGCAGTTATTTTGACTAAAAAAGGCTTTTTAGACACTTGAAGACCAGAATCGAGTCATTCTGACCCAAAAAAATGTTTCAGGCCATTGGTTACCAAATGCAATTATCTTGTCCGAAAGCGGCTTTTTAAGACTATAAAAGAAAACCCTTTTTAGCCAAAATTACTGTATTTTTGTCTTTTAGAGTCTTAAAATGTCGCTTTTAGACAATATAACTGCATTTGGTAACCAATGGCCTGAAAAAATGATTTTGGTCAAAATGACTCTATTTTGGTCATACACTTGAAGACCAGAATCGAGTCATTCTGACCCAAAAAAAATGTTTCAGGCCATTGGTTACCAAATGCAATTATCTTGTCCGAAAGCCGCTTTTTAAGACTATAAAAGAAAACCCTTTTTAGCCAAAATTACTGTATTTTTGTCTTTAAGAGTCTTAAAACGCCGCTTTTAGACAAGATAACTGCATTTGGTAACCAATGGCCTGAAGAAATGTTTTTGGTCAAAAATGACTCTATTTTGGTCTCCCAAGTGTCTAAAAAGCCTTTTTTTAGTCAAAATAACTGTATTTGGTCACCAAAGGTCTGAAAACCTTTTTTAGCCAAAATGACTGTATATTTGTCTTTAAGAGTCTTAAAACACCGCTTTTAGACAAGATAAACTACATTTGGTAACCAATGGCCTGAAAAATGTTTTTGGTCAAAATGACTCTATTTAGGTCTCCAAGTGTCTAAAAAGCCCTTTTAGTCAAAATAACTAGGTTTGGTCACCAAAGGTCGGAAAAACGATTTTAGCCAAAATGACTGTATTTTTGTCTTTTAGAGTCTCAAAACTCCGCATTTAGACAAGATAATTGCATTTGGTAACCAATGGCCTGAAAACATGTTTTTGGTCAAAATGACTATTTTTGGTCTCCAAGTGTCTAAAAAGCCTATTTTAGTGAAAATAAATGCATTTGGTCACAAAAGGTCTAAAATACTTTTTTAGCTAAAATTACTCTATTTTTGTCTTTTAGAGTCTTAGAACGCTGGTTTTAGACAAGATAAACTACATTATGTAACCAATGGCCTGAAAAAATGTTTTTGGTCAAAATGACTCTATTTTGGTCTCCAAGTCTCTAAAAAGCCCTTTTTAGTCAAAATAACTACGTTTGGTCACCAAAGGTCTGAAAAGCTTTTTTAGCCAAAATGACTGTATTTTTGTCTTTTAGAGTCTTAAAAAGCCGGTTTTAGACAAGATAATTGCATTTCGTAACAAAAGGCCTGAAAAATGTTTTTGGTCAAAATGACTATATTTTGGTCTCCAAGTGTCTAAAAAGCCTTTTTAGTCAAAATAACTGCATTTGGTAACCAAAGGTCTGAAAAACTTTTTTTTAGCCAAGATGCCTGTATTTTTGTCTTTTAGAGTCTCAAAACGCCGCATTTAGAGTCTAAAAAGCCCTTTTTAGTCAAAATAACTGCATTTTGGTCACCGAAGGTCTGAAAAACTTTTTTAGCCAAAATGACTGTATTTTTGTCTTTTAGAGTCTCAAAACGCCGCTTTTAGACAAGATAACTGCATTTGGTAACCAATGGCCTGAAAACATGTTTTTGGTCAAAATTACTCTATTTTTGGTCTCCAAGTGTCTAAAAAGCCCTTTTAGTCAAAATAACTACGTTTGGTCACCAAAGGTCTGAAAAACTATTTTAGCCAAAATGACTGTATTTTTTACTTTTAGAGTCTGAAAACACCGCTTTTTAGACAAGATAAACTACATTTGGTAACCAATGGCCTGAAAAAATGTTTTTGGTCAAAATGACTCTATTTAGGTCTCCAAAGCCTGTTTTAGTCAAAATAACTGCATTTGGTCACCAAAGGTCTGAAATACTTTTTTAGCTAAAATTACTGTATTTTTGTCTTTTATAGTCTTAAAACGCCGGTTTTAGACAAGATAATTGCATTTCGTAACAAAAGGCCTGAAAAAATGTTTTTGGTCAAAATGACTATATTTTGGTCTCCAAGTCTCTAAAAAGCATTTTTTTGTCAAAATAACTTCATTTGGTCACCAAAGGTCTGAAACACTTTTTTAAGCCAAGATGCCTGTATTTTTCTCTTTTAGAGTCTTAAAACACCGCTTTTAGACAAGATAAACTACATTTGGTAACCGATTGCCTGAAAAAATGTTTTTGGTCAAAATGACTCTATTTTGGTCTCCAAGTGTCTAAAAAGCCCTTTTTAGTCAAAATAACTACGTTTGGTCACCAAAGGTCTGAAAAAAAATTTAGTCAAAATGATTGTATTTTTGTCTATTAGAGTCTTAAAAAGCCGGTTTTGGACATGATAATTGCATTTGGTAACCAATCGCCTGAAACATTTGTTTGGGTCAAAATGACTCTATTTTGGTCTCCAAGTGTCTAAAAAGCCTTTTTAGGCCTCTTGCACACGATACTCCTGTTTGGGCATCTTGCGGCTTAAAAATGCTCAGTACAGCTTTTTGAGCTAAAATATAGCCCATTAGTTGTAATGTGCCTATGCACACAGGCGCGTAAACAAGCGCTGTGTATTCTTCAGTAAGAACAAAATAGAAAAATCTGCATTTTTGGTCAGTAATTTAAGCCTCAATACTCGCAAATACACTCGAATACACGCAAATACTCTCAAATACTCGCAAATACATACAAGAAAAAAGGTCTGGAAAAAAGTAGATGCTCAAACAGGAGTATTGTGTGCAAGAGGCCAAAAGGAGATGCTCAAACAGGAGTATCGTGTGCAAGAGGCCTTAATCAAAATAACTGCATTTGGTAATCAAAGGTCTGAAAAAAAATTTAGTCAAAATGACTATATTTTTGTCTGTTAGAGCCTTAAAATGCCGGTTTTAGACAAGATTTTAGACATTTGGCTCCAATGGCCTGAAAAAAATGTTTTGGTCAAAATGACTCTATTTTAGTCTCCAAGTGTCTAAAAAGCCTTTTTAGTCGCAATAAATGCATTTGGTCACCAAAGATCTGAAAAAAATTTAGTCAAATTGACTGTATTTTTGTCTTTTAGAGCCTTAAAAAGCCGGTTTAAGACAAGATTTGTCTAAAACCGGCCATTTGGGCTCCAATGGCCTGAAAATTATTTTTTAGTTAAAATGACTCGATTTTGGTCTTCAAGTGTCTAAAAAGCCTTCCTTTTTTAGTCAAAATAACTGCATTTGGTCACCAAAGGTATGAAAAACAAATTTAGTCAAATTGACTGTATTTTTGTCTTTTAGAGCCTTAAAACGCGGGTTTTAGGCACGATTTTAGACATTTGGGCTCAAATGGCCTGAAAGATTTTTTTGGTCAAAATGACTCTATTTTGGTCTCCAAGTGTCTAAAAAGCCTTTTTTAGTCAAAATATCTGCATTTGGTCACCAAAGGTCTGATAAAAAAATTAGTCAAAATGACTGCATTTTTGTCTTTTAGAGCCTTAAAAAGCCGGTTTTAGGCAAGATTTGTCTATAACTGGCCATTTGGGCTCCAATTGCCTGAAAAAAAATTCGGTCAAAATGACTCTGTTTTGGTCTCCAAGTGTCTAAAAAGCCTTTTTTAGTCACAATAAATGAATTTGGTCACCAAAGATCTGAAAAAAACTAGTCAAAATTAATGTATTTTTGTCTTTTAGTGTCTTAACCGCCTTATCGGTATCCCCGAGCGTGACTCGGGGTAGGAATTTTCTGCTATTAGCGGTATCCCCGAGTCACACTCGGGGTCAATGGGCAGAGCGTGCAGACAGCGCAGCGGAGCTTCTCTTACCTTATCCTGGCGATCCAGCGATGAGCTCTCATTGCTGTGACCGCCAGCCGAGATCTCCGCCGCTCGTCTGTCGGTATGATGACTTCCTAGTTCCATTCCCTGAAGCAGCAATGCTGCATGGGAGCGGAACTAGGGAGGGAAATTCAAAAAAAAAAAAAAAAACGTTGCACAAAACACATAACACATTTTATATTATATATATGCATATATATATATATATATGCATATATATATGCATATTTATATATATGCATATATATATATATATATGCATATATATATATATCTATATATATATATATGCATATCTATATCTATATATATATATCTATATATATATATATGCAAATATATATATATATATATGCAAATATATATATATATATACACATATATATATATATGTATGTATATATGTATATATATATATATATATATGTATATATGTATATATATACCTATATACACACACACACATATATATATATATATCTATATACACACATATATATATGTATATAACGCATGAATTATAATCTAATCAATAATATAATTTTATTATATATATTATATATTAAATAATAAAATAATATTATCGATTATAATTCACTTGTTTGTGTTTCAAATTTATCACATCTGGGATGTCTACTAGAGTCTTGTTTTGGTCAGGTTTAAGTCAGTAATTACTAAGAATTGTAGGCCTATAATACATAACGCCAAATTTCCATGAAAAGAAATGTACCGCTTTTGGAACAGAATTCCTGACAGAATCATACCGCCAGGGAGGTTAAAAAGCCGGTTTTACACCAGATTTGTCTAAAACTGGCCATTTGGGCTCCAATGGCCTGAAAAAACTTTTTTGGTCAAAATGACTCTATTTTTGTCTCCAAGTGTCTAAAAAGCCTTTTTTTGTCAAAATAACTGAATTTGGTCACCAAAGGTCTGAAAAATACTTTAGTCAAAATGACTGTATTTTTGTCTTTTAGAGCCTTAAAAAGGCGGTTTTAGACAAGATTTGTCTAAAACCGGCCATTTGGGCTCCAATGGCCTGAAATGAAATTTTCGGTCAAAATTACTCTGTTTTGGTCTCCAAGTGTCTAAAAATCGTTTTTTAGTCAAAATAACTGCATTTGGTCACCAAAGGTCAGAAAAAATTTTTTGTCAAAATGACTATATTTTTGTCTTTTAGAGCCTTAAAAAGCCGGTTTTAGACAAGATTTTAGACATTTGGCTCCAATGGCCTGAAAAAAATGTTTTGGTCAAAATGACTCTATTTTAGTCTCCAAGTGTCTAAAAAGCCTTTTTAGTCGCAATAAATGCATTTGGTCACCAAAGATCTGAAAAAAAATTTAGTCAAATTGACTGTATTTTTGTCTTTTAGAGCCTTAAAAAGCCGGTTTAAGACAAGATTTGTCTAAAACCGGCCATTTGGGCTCCAATGGCCTGAAAATTATTTTTTAGTTAAAATGACTCGATTTTGGTCTCCAAGTGTCAAAAAAGCCTTCCTTTTTTAGTCAAAATAACTGCATTTGGTCACCAAAGGTATGAAAAACAAATTTAGTCAAATTGACTGTATTTTTGTCTTTTAGAGCCTTAAAACGTGGGTTTTAGGCACGATTTTAGACATTTGGGCTCAAATGGCCTGAAAGATTTTTTTGGTCAAAATGACTCTATTTTGGTCTCCAAGTGTCTAAAAAGCCTTTTTTAGTCAAAATATCTGCATTTGGTCACCAAAGGTCTGATAAAAAAATTAGTCAAAATGACTGCATTTTTGTCTTTTAGAGCCTTAAAAAGCCGGTTTTAGACAAGATTTGTCTATAACTGGCCATTTGGGCTCCAATTGCCTGAAAAAAAATTCGGTCAAAATGACTCTGTTTTGGTCTCCAAGTGTCTAAAAAGCCTTTTTTAGTCACAATAAATGCATTTGGTCACCAAAGATCTGAAAAAACTAGTCAAAATTAATGTATTTTTGTCTTTTAGTGTCTTAACCGCCTTAGCGGTATCCC
This sequence comes from Pelophylax lessonae, assembly GCF_965119305.1. Lineage (NCBI taxonomy): Eukaryota > Metazoa > Chordata > Amphibia > Anura > Ranidae > Pelophylax > Pelophylax lessonae. The sequence goes on from NC_138772.1 coordinate 243,553,116, forward strand.
CGAGCGTGACTCGGGGTAGGAATTTTCTGCTATTAGCGGTATCCCCGAGTCACACTCGGGGTCAATGGGCAGAGCGTGCAGACAGCGCAGCGGAGCTTCTCTTACCTTATCCTGGTGATCCAGCGATGAGCTCTCATTGCTGTGACCGCCAGCCGAGATCTCCGCCGCTCGTCTGTCGGTATGATGACTTCTTAGTTCCGTTCCCTGCAGCAGCAATGCTGCATGGGAGTGAAACTAGGGAGGGAAATTCAAAAAAAAAAAAAAATAACGTTGCACAAAACACATAACACATTTTATATTATATATATGCATATATATATATATATGCATATATATATGCATATTTATATATATGCATATATATATATATATATATATATATGCATATATATATATATATATATATATATATATGCATATATATATATATATATATATATATATATGCATATATATATCTATATATCTATATATATGCAAATATATATATATATATATATATACATATATATATATATGTATATATGTATATATATATATGTATATATGTACATATATATATATATATACCTATATACACACACACACATATATATATATATATAAAATTATATTATTGATTCGATTATAATTCATGCGTTATATATATATATATATATATATATATATATATATACACACACACAAAATTACTGTATTTTTGTCTTTAAGAGTCTTAAGAGTCTTAAAACGCCGCTTTTAGACAAGATAACTGCATTTGGTAACCAATGGCCTGAAGAAATGTTTTTGGTCAAAAATGACTCTATTTTGGTCTCCCAAGTGTCTAAAAAGCCTTTTTTTAGTCAAAATAACTGTATTTGGTCACCAAAGGTCTGAAAACCTTTTTTAGCCAAAATGACTGTATATTTGTCTTTAACCGGTTGCCGACCGCCGCACGACTATATACTGCGGCGGTCAGCCCCGGCCAGGCAGAGTGACGTATCGGTACGTCACTCGCCTGTCACTGACTTGCGAGCCTATCGCGGGCGGGCGCGCGCCCGCCGAGGCGCGCGCCCGCCGTGGCTCGTTCACAGACAAGTCAGTGCGTGTGACCGGCGGACTCGATGTCCGCCAGTCACACTGCGATCGCTCCTGTGAAGGGAGAAAGACAGAGCAGCTTGTGTAAACAAGCTGCCTGTCAGTTCTCCCTGTGTAAAAGTGAAGATCTGACCGTTCTACTATGTAGAACGGTTGATCTTTGCTTTTACACCAATAGGAATGTCCCTACACAGTTAGAATCACGCCCCTAGGACACACTTAACCCCTCCCTGTCCAATAAAGTTAACCCCTTCCCTGCCAGTGTCATTTTTGCAGTAACAGTGCATATGTATAGCACTGATTACTGCAGTAATGTCACTGGTAACCCCAAAAGTGTCAAAAATGTCAGTCAAGGGTCCGATCTGTCCGCCGCAATGTCGCAGTACCGAAAAAAAAATCGCAGATCGCCGCCATTACGCGTTAAAAAAAAAAACACCAAAAATGACAAAAATCTTTCCCTTTGTTAGTAAACGCGATAACTTTTGCGCAAACCAATCAAAATACGCTTTTTTGCGATTTTTTTTACCAAACATAGGTAGCATAAAACAAATTGGCCGAAAAATGTTAAAAAATTTTGATTTTTACTTTTTTTTTGGGGAATTTCATATAAAAAAATGTGAAAAATATTGTTATTTTTGCAAAATTTACGCTCTTTTTTTGTTTATAGCGCGTGATCAAAAAATCGCACAGGTGATCAAATACCACCAAAAGAAAGCTCTGTTTGTGGGAAAAAAAGGACGTCAAATTCGTTTAGGTACAGCGTCGCACGACCGCGCAATTGTCCGTTAAAGTCACGCAGTAAAAAATCGCAAAAAAACCCCTGGTCCTTTAGCAGCCAAATCCTCCGGGGCTTAAGTGGTTAAGAGTCTTAAAACACCGCTTTTAGACAAGATAAACTACATTTGGTAACCAATGGCCTGAAAAATGTTTTTGGTCAAAATGACTCTATTTAGGTCTCCAAGTGTCTAAAAAGCCCTTTTAGTCAAAATAACTAGGTTTGGTCACCAAAGGTCTGAAAAACTATTTTAGCCAAAATGACTGTATTTTTGTCTTTTAGAGTCTCAAAACTCCGCATTTAGACAAGATAATTGCATTTGGTAACCAATGGCCTGAAAACATGTTTTTGGTCAAAATGACTATTTTTGGTCTCCAAGTGTCTAAAAAGCCTATTTTAGTGAAAATAAATGCATTTGGTCACAAAAGGTCTAAAATACTTTTTTAGCTAAAATTACTCTATTTTTGTCTTTTAGAGTCTTAGAACGCTGGTTTTAGACAAGATAAACGACATTATGTAACCAATGGCCTGAAAAAATGTTTTTGGTCAAAATGACTCTATTTTGGTCTCCAAGTCTCTAAAAAGCCCTTTTTAGTCAAAATAACTACGTTTGGTCACCAAAGGTCTGAAAAGCTTTTTTAGCCAAAATGACTGTATTTTTGTCTTTTAGAGTCTTAAAAAGCCGGTTTTAGACAAGATAATTGCATTTCGTAACAAAAGGCCTGAAAAATGTTTTTGGTCAAAATGACTATATTTTGGTCTCCAAGTGTCTAAAAAGCCTTTTTAGTCAAAATAACTGCATTTGGTAACCAAAGGTCTGAAAAACTTTTTTTTAGCCAAGATGCCTGTATTTTTGTCTTTTAGAGTCTCAAAACGCCGCATTTAGAGTCTACAAAGCCCTTTTTAGTCAAAATAACTGCATTTTGGTCACCGAAGGTCTGAAAAACTTTTTTAGCCAAAATGACTGTATTTTTGTCTTTTAGAGTCTCAAAACGCCGCTTTTAGACAAGATAACTGCATTTGGTAACCAATGGCCTGAAAACATGTTTTTGGTCAAAATTACTCTATTTTTGGTCTCCAAGTGTCTAAAAAGCCCTTTTAGTCAAAATAACTACGTTTGGTCACCAAAGGTCTGAAAAACTATTTTAGCCAAAATGACTGTATTTTTTACTTTTAGAGTCTGAAAACACCGCTTTTTAGACAAGATAAACTACATTTGGTAACCAATGGCCTGAAAAAGTGTTTTTGGTCAAAATGACTCTATTTAGGTCTCCAAAGCCTGTTTTAGTCAAAATAACTGCATTTGGTCACCAAAGGTCTGAAATACTTTTTTAGCTAAAATTACTGTATTTTTGTCTTTTATAGTCTTAAAACGCCGGTTTTAGACAAGATAATTGCATTTCATAACAAAAGGCCTGAAAAAATGTTTTTGGTCAAAATGACTATATTTTGGTCTCCAAGTCTCTAAAAAGCATTTTTTTGCCAAAATAACTTCATTTGGTCACCAAAGGTCTGAAACACTTTTTTAAGCCAAGATGCCTGTATTTTTCTC
>NC_138772.1:243561519-243716519 GCF_965119305.1 Pelophylax lessonae
CCTTAAAAAGCCGGTTTTAGACAAGATTTTAGACATTTGGCTCCAATGGCCTGAAAAAAATGTTTTGGTCAAAAATACTCTATTTTGGTCTCCAAGTGTCTAAAAACCTTTTGTTAGTCAAAATAACGGCATTTGGTCACCAAAGGTCTGAAAAAAAATTAGTCAAAATTACTGTATTTTTTGTCTTTTACAGCCCTAAAAAGCCGATTTTAGACAAGATTTTTTTAAAACCAGCAATTTGGGCTCCAATGGCCTGAAAAAAATGTTTTGGTCAAAATGACTCTATTTTGGTCTCCAAGTGTCTAAAGACCTTTTGTTAGTCAAAATAACGGCATTTGGTCACCAAAGGTCTGAAACACAATTTAGTCAAAATGACTGTATTTTTGTCTTTTAGAGCCTTAAAAAGCCGGTTTAAGACAAGATTTGTCTAAAACCGGCCATTTGGGCTCCAATGGCCTGAAAATTATTTTTTAGGTAAAATGACTCTATTTCGGTCTCCAAGTGTATAAAAAGCCTTTTTAAGTCAAAATAACTGCATTTGGTCACCAAAGGTCTGAAAAAAATTAAGTCCAAATGACTATATTTTTTTCTTTTAGAGCCTTAAAAAGCCGGTTTTAGACAAGATTTTAGACATTTGGCTCCAATAGCCTGAAAATTTTTTTTGGGTCAAAATGACTCGATTTTGGTCTCCAAGTGTCTAAAAAGCCTTCCTTTTTTAGTCAAAATAACTGCATTTGGTCACCAAAGGTATGAAAAACAAATTTAGTCAAATTGACTGTATTTTTGTCTTTTAGAGCCTTAAAACGCTGGTTTTAGGCACGATTTTAGACATTTGGGCTCAAATGGCCTGAAAGATTATTTTGGTCAAAATGACTCTATTTTGGTCTCCAAGTGTCTAAAAAGCCTTTTTTAGTCAAAATAATTGCATTTGGTCACCAAAGGTCTGATAAAAAACAATAGTCAAAATGACTGTATTTTTGTCTTTTAGAGCCTTAAAAAACCGGTTTTTGGCCTCTTGCACACAATACTCCTGTTTGAGCATCTACTTTTTTCCAGACCTTTTTTCTTGTATGTATTTGCGAGTATTTGAGAGTATTCGCGAGTATTGAGGCTTAAATTACTGACCAAAAATGCAGATTTTTCTATTTTGTTCTTACTGAAAAATACACAGTGCTTGTTTACGCGCCTGTGTGCATAGGCACATTACAATTAATGGGCTATATTTTAGCTCAAAAAGCTGTACTGAGCATTTTTAAGCCGCAAGATGCCCAAACAGGAGTATCGTGTGCAAGAGGCCTTAGACAAGATTTGTCTATAACTGGCCATTTGGGCTCCAATTGCCTGAAAAAAAATTTGGTCAAAATGACTCTATTTTGGTCTCCAAGTGTCTAAAAAGCCTTTTTAGGCCTCTTGCACACGATACTCCTGTTTGGGCATCTTGCGGCTTAAAAATGCTCAGTACAGCTTTTTGAGCTAAAATATAGCCCATTAATTGTAATGTGCCTATGCACACAGGCGCGTAAACAAGCGCTGTGTATTCTTCAGTAAGAACAAAATAGAAAAATCTGCATTTTTGGTCAGTAATTTAAGCCTCAATACTCGCAAATACACTCGAATACACGCGAATACTCTCAAATACTCGCAAATACATACAAGAAAAAAGGTCTGGAAAAAAGTAGATGCTCAAACAGGCGTATTGTGTGCAAGAGGCCAAAAGGAGATGCTCAAACAGGAGTATCGTGTGCAAGAGGCCTTAATCAAAATAACTGCATTTGGTAATCAAAGGTCTGAAAAAAAATTTAGTCAAAATGACTATATTTTTGTCTTTTAGAGCCTTAAAATGCCGGTTTTAGACAAGATTTTAGACCTTTGGCTCCAATGGCCTGAAAAAAATGTTTTGGTCAAAATGACTCTATTTTAGTCTCCAAGTGTCTAAAAAGCCTTTTTAGTCACAATAAATGCATTTGGTCACCAAAGATCTGAAAAAAATTTAGTCAAATTGACTGTATTTTTGTCTTTTAGAGCCTTGAAAAGCCGGTTTTAGACAAGATTTTAGATATTTGGGCTCCACTGGCCTGAAATTTTTTTGTTAAAATGACTCTATTTTGGTCTCCAAGTGTCTAAAAAAGCCTTTTTTAGTCAAAATAACTGCATTTGGTCACCAAAGGTATGAAAAACAAATTTAGTCAAATTGACTGTATTTTTGTCTTTTAGAGCCTTAAAACGCGGGTTTTAGGCACGATTTTAGACATTTGGGCTCAAATGGCCTGAAAGATTATTTTGGTCAAAATGACTCTATTTTGGTCTCCAAGTGTCTAAAAAGCCTTTTTTAGTGAAAATAATTGCATTTGGTCACCAAAGGTCTGATAAAAAAAAATAGTCAAAATGACTGTATTTTTGTCTTTTAGAGCCTTAAAAAGCCGGTTTTTGGCCTCTTGCACACAATACTCCTGTTTGAGCATCTACTTTTTTCCAGACCTTTTTTCTTGTATGTATTTGCGAGTATTTGAGAGTATTCGCGAGTATTGAGGCTTAAATTACTGACCAAAAATGCAGATTTTTCTATTTTGTTCTTACTGAAAAATACACAGTGCTTGTTTACGCGCCTGTGTGCATAGGCACATTACAATTAATGGGCTATATTTTAGCTCAAAAAGCTGTACTGAGCATTTTTAAGCCGCAAGATGCCCAAACAGGAGTATCGTGTGCAAGAGGCCTTAGACAAGATTTGTCTATAACTGGCCATTTGGGCTCCAATTGCCTGAAAAAAAATTTGGTCAAAATGACTCTATTTTGGTCTCCAAGTGTCTAAAAAGCCTTTTTAGGCCTCTTGCACACGATACTCCTGTTTGGGCATCTTGCGGCTTAAAAATGCTCAGTACAGCTTTTTGAGCTAAAATATAGCCCATTAATTGTAATGTGCCTATGCACACAGGCGCGTAAACAAGCGCTGTGTATTCTTCAGTAAGAACAAAATAGAAAAATCTGCATTTTTGGTCAGTAATTTAAGCCTCAATACTCGCAAATACACTCGAATACACGCGAATACTCTCAAATACTCGCAAATACATACAAGAAAAAAGGTCTGGAAAAAAGTAGATGCTCAAACAGGAGTATTGTGTGCAAGAGGCCAAAAGGAGATGCTCAAACAGGAGTATCGTGTGCAAGAGGCCTTAATCAAAATAACTGCATTTGGTAATCAAAGGTCTGAAAAAAAATTTTGTCAAAATGACTATATTTTTGTCTTTTAGAGCCTTAAAATGCCGGTTTTAGACAAGATTTTAGACATTTGGCTCCAATGGCCTGAAAAAAATGTTTTGGTCAAAATGACTCTATTTTAGTCTCCAAGTGTCTAAAAAGCCTTTTTAGTCGCAATAAATGCATTTGGTCACCAAAGATCTGAAAAAAAATTAGTCAAATTGACTGTATTTTTGTCTTTTAGAGCCTTAAAAAGCCGGTTTAAGACAAGATTTGTCTAAAACCGGCCATTTGGGCTCCAATGGCCTGAAAATTATTTTTTAGTTAAAATGACTCGATTTTGGTCTCCAAGTGTCTAAAAAGCCTTCCTTTTTTAGTCAAAATAACTGCATTTGGTCACCAAAGGTATGAAAAACAAATTTAGTCAAATTGACTGTATTTTTGTCTTTTAGAGCCCTAAAACGCGGGTTTTAGGCATGATTTTAGACATTTGGGCTCAAATGGCCTGAAAGATTTTTTTGGTCAAAATGACTCTATTTTGGTCTCCAAGTGTCTAAAAAGCCTTTTTTAGTCAAAATATCTGCATTTGGTCACCAAAGGTCTGATAACTGATAAAAAAATTAGTCAAAATGACTGCATTTTTGTCTTTTAGAGCCTTAAAAAGCCGGTTTTAGACAAGATTTGTCTATAACTGGCTATTTGGGCTCCAATTGCCTGAAAAAAAATTCGGTCAAAATAACTCTGTTTTGGTCTCCAAGTGTCTAAAAAGCCTTTTTTAGTCACAATAAATGCATTTGGTCACCAAAGATCTGAAAAAAACTAGTCAAAATTAATGTATTTTTGTCTTTTAGTGTCTTAACCGCCTTAGCGGTATCCCCGAGCGTGACTCGGGGTAGAAATTTTCTGCTATTAGCGGTATCCCAGAGTCACACTCGGGGTCAATGGGCAGAGCGTGCAGACAGCGCAGCGGAGCTTCTCTTACCTTATCCTGGCGATCCAGCGATGAGCTCTCATTGCTGTGACCGCCAGCCGAGATCTCCGCCGCTCGTCTGTCGGTATGATGACTTCCTAGTTCCGTTCCCTGCAGCAGCAATGCTGCATGGGAGCGGAACTAGGGAGGGAAATTCAAAAAAAAAAAAAAAAACGTTGCACAAAACACATCACACATTTTATATTATATATATGCATATATATATGCATATTTATATATATTCATATATATATATATATATATGCATATATATATATATATATATATATATATGCATATATATATATATATATATATATATATGCAAACATATATATATATATGCAAATATATATATATATATATATATATATATATATATATATATATATATATATATATACATATATATATATATATGTATATATGTATATATGTATATATATATATATATATACCTTTATACACACACACACATATATATATATATATATATATATATATATATATATATATATATATATATATATATAAAATTATATTATTGATTCGATTATAATTCATGCGTTCATGCGTATATATATGTACACACACACACATATATATATATCTATATACTCACATATATATATATATATATATGTATATGTATATATATATATATATATACACACATATATATATAATATATAACGCATGAATTATAATCTAATCAATAATATAATTTTATTATATATATTATATATTAAATAATAAAATAATATTATTGATTTGATTATAATTCACTTGTTTGTGTTTCAAATTTATCACATCTGGGATGTCTACTAGAGTCTTGTTTTGGTCAGGTTTAAGTCAGTAATTACTAAGAATTGTAGGCCTATAATACATAACGCCAAATTTCCATGAAAAGAATTGTACCGCTTTTGGAACAGAATTCCTGACAGAATCATACCGCCAGGGAGGTTAAAAAGCCGGTTTTAGACCAGATTTGTCTAAAACTGGCCATTTGGGCTCCAATGGCCTGAAAAAACTTTTTTGGTCAAAATGACTCTATTTTGGTCTCCAAGTGTCTAAAAAGCCTTTTTTTGTCAAAATAACTGAATTTGGTCACCAAAGGTCTGAAAAATACTTTAGTCAAAATGACTGTATTTTTGTCTTTTAGAGCCTTAAAAAGGCGGTTTTAGACAAGATTTGTCTAAAACCGGCCATTTGGGCTCCAATGGCCTGAAATGAAATTTTCGGTCAAAATTACTCTGTTTTGGTCTCCAAGTGTCTAAAAATCGTTTTTTAGTCAAAATAACTGCATTTGGTCACCAAAGGTCAGAAAAAAAATTTCGTCAAAATGACTATATTTTTGTCTTTTAGAGCCTTAAAAAGCCGGTTTTAGACAAGATTTTAGACATTTGGCTCCAATGGCCTGAAAAAAATGTTTTGGTCAAAAATACTCTATTTTGGTCTCCAAGTGTCTAAAAACCTTTTGTTAGTCAAAATAACGGCATTTGGTCACCAAAGGTCTGAAAAAAAATTAGTCAAAATTACTGTATTTTTTGTCTTTTACAGCCCTAAAAAGCCGGTTTTAGACAAGATTTGTTTAAAACCGGCAATTTGGGCTCCAATGGCCTGAAAAAAATGTTTTGGTCAAAATGACTCTATTTTGGTCTCCAAGTGTCTAAAGACCTTTTGTTAGTCAAAATAACGGCATTTGGTCACCAAAGGTCTGAAACACAATTTAGTCAAAATGACTGTATTTTTGTCTTTTAGAGCCTTAAAAAGCCGGTTTAAGACAAGATTTGTCTAAAACCGGCCATTTGGGCTCCAATGGCCTGAAAATTATTTTTTAGTTAAAATGACTCTATTTCAGTCTCCAAGTTTATAAAAAGCCTTTTTTAGTCAAAATAACTGCATTTGGTCACCAAAGGTCTGAAAAAAATTAAGTCCAAATGACTATATTTTTTTCTTTGAGAGCCTTAAAAAGCCGGTTTTAGACAAGATTTTAGACATTTGGCTCCAATAGCCTGAAAATTTTTTTTGGGTCAAAATGACTCGATTTTGGTCTCCAAGTGTCTAAAAAGCCTTCCTTTTTTAGTCAAAATAACTGCATTTGGTCACCAAAGGTATGAAAAACAAATTTAGTCAAATTGACTGTATTTTTGTCTTTTAGAGCCTTAAAACGCGGGTTTTAGGCACGATTTTAGACATTTGGGCTCAAATGGCCTGAAAGATTTTTTTGGTCAAAATGACTCTATTTTGGTCTCCAAGTGTCTAACAAGCCTTTTTTAGTCAAAATAATTGCATTTGGTCACCAAAGGTCTGATAAAGAAAATAGTCAAAATGACTGTATTTTTGTCTTTTAGAGCCTTAAAAAGCCGGTTTTTGGCCTCTTGCACACAATACTCCTGTTTGAGCATCTACTTTTTTCCAGACCTTTTTTCTTGTATGTATTTGCGAGTATTTGAGAGTATTCGCGAGTATTGAGGCTTAAATTACTGACCAAAAATGCAGATTTTTCTATTTTGTTCTTACTGAAAAATACACAGTGCTTGTTTACGCGCCTGTGTGCATAGGCACATTACAATTAATGGGCTATATTTTAGCTCAAAAAGCTGTACTGAGCATTTTTAAGCCGCAAGATGCCCAAACAGGAGTATCGTGTGCAAGAGGCCTTAGACAAGATTTGTCTATAACTGGCCATTTGGGCTCCAATTGCCTGAAAAAAAATTTGGTCAAAATGACTCTATTTTGGTCTCCAAGTGTCTAAAAAGCCTTTTTAGGCCTCTTGCACACGATACTCCTGTTTGGGCATCTTGCGGCTTAAAAATGCTCAGTACAGCTTTTTGAGCTAAAATATAGCCCATTAATTGTAATGTGCCTATGCACACAGGCGCGTAAACAAGCGCTGTGTATTCTTCAGTAAGAACAAAATAGAAAAATCTGCATTATTGGTCAGTAATTTAAGCCTCAATACTCGCAAATACACTTGAATACACGCGAATACTCTCAAATACTCGCAAATACATACAAGAAAAAAGGTCTGGAAAAAAGTAGATGCTCAAACAGGAGTATTGTGTGCAAGAGGCCAAAAGGAGATGCTCAAACAGGAGTATCGTGTGCAAGAGGCCTTAATCAAAATAACTGCATTTGGTAATCAAAGGTCTGAAAAAAATTTAGTCAAAATGACTATATTTTTGTCTTTTAGAGCCTTAAAATGCCGGTTTTAGACAAGATTTTAGACCTTTGGCTCCAATGGCCTGAAAAAAATGTTTTGGTCAAAATGACTCTATTTTAGTCTCCAAGTGTCTAAAAAGCCTTTTTAGTCACAATAAATGCATTTGGTCACCAAAGATCTGAAAAAACATTTAGTCAAATTGACTGTATTTTTGTCTTTTAGAGCCTTGAAAAGCCGGTTTTAGACAAGATTTTAGATATTTGGGCTCCAATGGCCTGAAATTTTTTTGTTAAAATGACTCTATTTTGGTCTCCAAGTGTCTAAAAAAGCCTTTTTTAGTATAAATAACTGCATTTGGTCACCAAAGGTCTGAAAATAATTAGTCAAAATTACTGTATTTTTTGTCTTTTACAGCCCTAAAAAGCCGGTTTTAGACAAGATTTGTTTAAAACCGGCAATTTGGGCTCCAATGGCCTGAAAAAAATGTTTTGGTCAAAATGACTCTATTTTGGTCTCCAAGTGTCTAAAGACCTTTTGTTAGTCAAAATAACGGCATTTGGTCACCAAAGGTCTGAAACACAATTTAGTCAAAATGACTGTATTTTTGTCTTTTAGAGCCTTAAAAAGCCGGTTTAAGACAAGATTTGTCTAAAACCGGCCATTTGGGCTCCAATGGCCTGAAAATTATTTTTTAGTTAAAATGACTCTATTTCAGTCTCCAAGTTTATAAAAAGCCTTTTTAAGTCAAAATAACTGCATTTGGTCACCAAAGGTCTGAAAAAAATTAAGTCCAAATGACTATATTTTTTTCTTTGAGAGCCTTAAAAAGCCGGTTTTAGACAAGATTTTAGACATTTGGCTCCAATAGCCTGAAAATTTTTTTTGGGTCAAAATGACTCGATTTTGGTCTCCAAGTGTCTAAAAAGCCTTCCTTTTTTAGTCAAAATAACTGCATTTGGTCACCAAAGGTATGAAAAACAAATTTAGTCTAATTGACTGTATTTTTGTCTTTTAGAGCCTTAAAACGCGGGTTTTAGGCACGATTTTAGACATTTGGGCTCAAATGGCCTGAAAGATTTTTTTGGTCAAAATGACTCTATTTTGGTCTCCAAGTGTCTAACAAGTCTTTTTTAGTCAAAATAATTGCATTTGGTCACCAAAGGTCTGATAAAGAAAAATAGTCAAAATGACTGTATTTTTGTCTTTTAGAGCCTTAAAAAGCCGGTTTTTGGCCTCTTGCACACAATACTCCTGTTTGAGCATCTACTTTTTTCCAGACCTTTTTTCTTGTATGTATTTGCGAGTATTTGAGAGCTTGTTTACGCGCCTGTGTGCATAGGCACATTACAATTAATGGGCTATATTTTAGCTCAAAAAGCTGTACTGAGCATTTTTAAGCCGCAAGATGCCCAAACAGGAGTATCGTGTGCAAGAGGCCTTAGACAAGATTTGTCTATAACTGGCCATTTGGGCTCCAATTGCCTGAAAAAAAATTTGGTCAAAATGACTCTATTTTGGTCTCCAAGTGTCTAAAAAGCCTTTTTAGGCCTCTTGCACACGATACTCCTGTTTGGGCATCTTGCGGCTTAAAAATGCTCAGTACAGCTTTTTGAGCTAAAATATAGCCCATTAATTGTAATGTGCCTATGCACACAGGCGCGTAAACAAGCGCTGTGTATTCTTCAGTAAGAACAAAATAGAAAAATCTGCATTATTGGTCAGTAATTTAAGCCTCAATACTCGCAAATACACTTGAATACACGCGAATACTCTCAAATACTCGCAAATACATACAAGAAAAAAGGTCTGGAAAAAAGTAGATGCTCAAACAGGAGTATTGTGTGCAAGAGGCCAAAAGGAGATGCTCAAACAGGAGTATCGTGTGCAAGAGGCCTTAATCAAAATAACTGCATTTGTTAATCAAAGGTCTGAAAAAAATTTAGTCAAAATGACTATATTTTTGTCTTTTAGAGCCTTAAAATGCCGGTTTTAGACAAGATTTTAGACCTTTGGCTCCAATGGCCTGAAAAAAATGTTTTGGTCAAAATGACTCTATTTTAGTCTCCAAGTGTCTAAAAAGCCTTTTTAGTCACAATAAATGCATTTGGTCACCAAAGATCTGAAAAAAATTTAGTCAAATTGACTGTATTTTTGTCTTTTAGAGCCTTGAAAAGCCGGTTTTAGACAAGATTTTAGATATTTGGGCTCCAATGGCCTGAAATTTTTTTGTTAAAATGACTCTATTTTGGTCTCCAAGTGTCTAAAAAAGCCTTTTTTAGTATAAATAACTGCATTTGGTCACCAAAGGTCTGAAAATAATTAGTCAAAATGACTGTATTTTTGTCTTTTAGAGCCTTAAAAAGCCAGTTTTAGACAAGAGTCGTCTAAAACCGGCCATTTGGGCTCCAATGGCCTGTAAAAAATTTTTTGGTAAAAATGACTCAATTTTGGTCTCCAAGTGTCTAAAAAGCCTTTTTTAGTCAAAATAACTGCATTTCGTCACCAAAGGTCTAAAAAAATGTAGTCAAAGTGACTTTATTTTTGTCTTTTAGAGCCTTAACCATTATTTACGTCGGCAGTAAGCCCCTCACAGGCAAAGTGATGTTGATCTACGTTGCTAGCCTGTTAGGGTCTAGGGAGCGAGCGCGCGCCCCGGAGGCGAGCTCCCGCGTGGTCATGGATCCCCCGCACGTCTCCCCCATTGTCCGCCGGTCACTCGGCGATCCGACAGAGGGAGAAAGTCAGGCGACTGATGTAAACAAGCCCCCTGTCATTCTCCCCTGTGTAGAAACAGTGATCATATGGTTCTACTATGTAGGACCGTTGATCACTGTTCCTACAGCTCAAGCCACAGCCAATCACAGTTAGAATCACGCCCCTAGGGACACACACAGCCCCTCCCTCTCAAAAAAGTTAACCCCTTCACTGCCAGTGTAATTTTACAGTAACAGTGCATATGTATAGCACTGATTACTGTAGAAATGTCACTGGTAACCCCAAAAGTGTCAAAAATGTCAGTCAAGGGTCCGATCTGTCTGCCGCAATTTTGCAGTACCGCTAAAAAAATCGCAGATCGCCGCCATTACACGTTGAAAAAAAAACAACAAAAATTACAAAAATCTTTCCCTTTGTTAGTAAACGCGATAACTTTTGCGCACACCAATCAAAATACGCTTTTTGCGATTTTTTTACCAAACATGTAGCATAAACAAATTGGCCGAAAATGTTAAAAAACTTTGATTTTTACATTTTTTTGGTGAATTTCATATAAAAATATCTGAAAAATATTGCTATTTTTGCAAAATTGACGCTCTTTTTTTGTTTATAGCGCATGATCAAAAAATCGCACAGGTGATCTTTTAGAGCCTTGAAAAGCCGGTTTTAGACAAGATTTTAGATTTTTGGGCTCCAATGGCCTGAAATTTTTTTTGTTAAAATGACTCTATTTTGGTCTCCAAGTGTCTAAAAAAGCCTTTTTTTTTCAAAATAACTGAATTTGGTCACCAAAGGTCTGAAAAATACTTTAGTCAAAATGACTGTATTTTTGTCTTTTAGAGCCTTAAAAAGCCGGTTTTAGACAAGATTTTAGACATTTGGCTCCAATGGCCTGAAAAAAATGTTTTGGTCAAAAATACTCTATTTTGGTCTCCAAGTGTCTAAAAACCTTTTGTTAGTCAAAATAACGGCATTTGGTCACCAAAGGTCTGAAAAAAAATTTAGTCAAAATTACTGTATTTTTTGTCTTTTACAGCCTTAAAAAGACGGTTTTAGACAAGATTTGTTTAAAACCGGCCATTTGGGCTCCAATGGCCTGAAAAAAAATGTTTTGGTCAAAATGACTCTATTTTGGTCTCCAAGTGTCTAAAAACCTTTTGTTAGTCAAAATAACGGCATTTGGTCACCAAAGGTCTGAAAAAAAATTTAGTCAAAATGACTATATTTTTGTCTTTTAGAGCCTTAAAAAGCCGGTTTAAGACAAGATTTGTCTAAAACCGGCCATTTGGGCTCCAATGGCTTGAAAATTATTTTTTTAGTTAAAATGACTCTATTTTGGTCTCCAAGTGTCTAAAAAGCCTTTTTAAGTCAAAATAACTGCATTTGGTCACCAAAGGTCTGAAAAAAAACTTAAGTCCAGATGACTATATTTTTTTCTTTGAGAGCCTTAAAAAGCCGGTTCTAGGCACGATTTTAGACATTTGGGCTTAAATGGCCTGAAAGATTTTTTTTGTCAAAATGACTCTATTTTGGTCTCCAAGTGTCTAAAAGCCTTTTTTAGTCAAAATAACTGCATTTGGTCACCAAAGGTCTGAAAAAAAATTAGTCAAAATTACTGCATTTTTGTCTTTTAGAGCCTTAAAAAGCCGGTTTTAGACCAGATTTGTCTAAAACCGGCCATTTGGGCTCCAATGGCCTGAAAACTTTTTTTGGTCAAAATGACTCTATTTTGGTCTCCAAGTGTCTAAAAGGCCTTTTTTTGTCAAAATAACTGAATTTGGTCACCAAAGGTCTGAAAAATACTTTAGTCAAAATGACTGTATTTTTGTCTTTTAGATCCTTAAAAAGCCGGTTTTAGACAAGATTTTAGACATTTGGCTTAAATGGCCTGAAAAAAATGTTTTGGTCAAAAATACTCTATTTTGGTCTCCAAGTGTCTAAAAACATTTTGTTAGTCAAAATAACGGCATTTGGTCACCAAAGGTCTGAAAAAAATTTAGTCAAAATGACTGTATTTTTTGTCATTTAGATCCTTAAAAAGCCGGTTTTAGACAAGAGTTGTCTAAAACCGGCCATTTGGGCTCCAATGGCATGAAAAAATTTTTTTGGTCAAAATGACTCAATTTTGGTCTCCAAGTGTCTAAAAAGCCTTTTTAGTCAAAATAACTGCATTTCGTCACCAAAGGTCTGAAAAAAATTAGTCAAAGTGTCTTTATTTTTGTCTTTTAGAGCCTTAACCACTTGCCGACTGCCGCACGACTATTTACGTCGGCAGTAAGCCCCTCACAGGCAAAGTGATGTTGATCTACGTTGCTAGCTTGTGAGGGTCTAGGGAGCGAGCGCGCGCCCCTGGAGGCGCGCTCCCGCGTGGTCACGGATCCCCCGCACGTGTAACCGGCGGACCCGATGTTCGCCGGTCACTCGGCGATTGTCACTGCAGAGGGAGAAAGTCAGGTGACTGATGTAAACAAGCCGCCTGTCATTCTCCCCTGTGTAGAAACAGTGATCATACGGTTCTACTATGTAGGACCGTTGATCACTGTTCCTACAGCTCAAGCCACAGCCAATCACAGTTAGAATCATGCCCCGAGGGACACACACAGCCCCTCCCTCTCAAAAAAAGTTAACCCCCTTCACTGCCAGTGTAATTTTACAGTAACAGTGCATATGTATAGCACTGATTACTGTAGAAATGTCACTGGTAACCCCAAAAGTGTCAAAAATGTCAGTCAAGGGTCCGATCTGTCTGCCGCAATTTTGCAGTACCGCAAAAAAAATCGCAGATCGCGATTACGCGTTGAAAAAAAAACTACAAAAATGACAAAAATCTTTCCCTTTGTTAGTAAACGCGATAACTTATGCGCAAACCAATCAAAATACGCTTTTTTTACCAAACATATGTAGCATAAAACAAATTTGGCGAAAATGTTAAAAAAATTTTGATTTTCACATTTTTTGGGGGAATTTCATATAAAAAATGTGAAAAATATTGCTATTTTTGCAAAATTGACGCTCTTTTTTTGTTTATAGCGCATGATCAAAAAATTGCACAGGTGATCAAATACCACCAAAAGAAAGCTCTGTTTGTGGGAAAAAAAGGAAGTCAAATTTGTTTAGGTACAGCGTCGCACGACCGCGCAATTGTCCGTTAAAGTCAACGCAGTGCCCAAATTGCAAAATAGGCCCTGGTCAGGAAGGGGGTCAAATCTTCCGGGGGTTAAGTGGTTAAATAGCCGGTTTTAGACACGATTTGTCTAAAACCGGCCATTTGAGTTTCAATGGCCTGAAAAAAATGTTTGGTCAAAATGACTCTATTTTGGTCTCCAAGTGTCTAAAAAGCCTTTTTTAGTCAAAATAACTGCATTTGGTCACCAAAGGTCTGATAAAAAAAATTGTCAAGATGACTGTATTTTTGTCTTTTAGAGCCTTAAAAAGCCGGTTTTAGACAAGATTTGTCTATAACTGGCCATTTGGGCTCCAATTGCCTGAAAAAAAAACGGTCAAAATGACTCTATTTTGGTCTCCAAGTGTCTAAAAAGCCTTTTTTAGTCAAAATAACTGCATTTGGTAACCAAAGGTCTGAAAAAAAATGTAGTCAAAATTACTATATTTTTGTCTTTTAGAGCCTTAAAAAGCCGGTTTTAGACAAGATTTTAGACATTTGGCTCCAATGGCCTGAAAAAAATGTTTTGGTCAAAATGAATCTATTTTTGTCTCCAAGTGTCTAAAAAGCCTTTTTAGTCAAAATAACTGCATTTGGTCACCAAAGATCTGAAAAAAAATTTAGTCAAATTGACTGTATTTTTGTCTTTTAGTGCCTTGAAAAGCCGGTTTTAGACAAGATTTTAGATTTTTGGGCTACAATGGCCTGAAATTTTTTTTTGTTAAAATGACTCTATTTTGGTCTCCAAGTGTCTAAAAAAGTCTTTTTTAGTATAAATAAATGCATTTGGTCAGCAAAGGTCTGAAAAAATTAGTCAAAATTAATGTATTTTTGTCTTTTAGTGTCTTAAAAAGCTGGTTTTAGACCAGATTTGTCTAAAACCGGCCATTTGGGCTCCAATGGCCTGAAAAAAACTTTTTGGTCAAAATGACTCTATTTTGGTCTCCAAGTGTCTAAAAAGCCTTTTTTAGTCAAAATAACTGCATTTGGTCACCAAAGGTCTGAAAAATACTATAGTCAAAATGACTATATTTTTGTCTTTTAGGGCTATATTTTAGCTCAAAAAGCTGTACTGAGCAATTTTTAAGCCGCAAGATGCCCAAACAGGAGTATCGTGTGCAAGAGGCCTTAGACAAGATTTGTCTATAACTGGCCATTTGGGCTCCAATTGCCTGAAAAAAAATTTGGTATTTCGCAAATACATACAAGAAAAAAGGTCTGGAAAAAAGTAGATGCTCAAACAGGAGTATTGTGTGCAAGAGGCCAAAAGGAGATGCTCAAACAGGAGGCCTTAATCAAAATAACTGCATTTGGTAATCAAAGGTCTGAAAAAAAATTTAGTCAAAATGACTATATTTTTGTCTTTTAGAGCCTTAAAATGCCGGTTTTAGACAAGATTTTAGACATTTGGCTCCAATGGCCTGAAAAAATGTTTTGGTCAAAATGACTCTATTTTAGTCTCCAAGTGTCTAAAAAGCCTTTTTAGTCGCAATAAATGCATTTGGTCACCAAAGATCTGAAAACAATTTAGTCAAATTGACTGTATTTTTGTCTTTTAGAGCCTTAAAAAGCTGGTTTAAGACAAGATTTGTCTAAAACCGGCCATTTGGGCTCCAATGGCCTGAAAATTATTTTTTAGTTAAAATGACTCGATTTTGGTCTCCAAGTGTCCAAAAAGCCTTCCTTTTTTAGTCAAAATAACTGCATTTGGTCACCAAAGGTATGAAAAACAAATTTAGTCAAATTGACTGTATTTTTGTCTTTTAGAGCCTTAAAACGCGGGTTTTAGGCACGATTTTAGACATTTGGGCTCAAATGGCCTGAAAGATTTTTTTGGTCAAAATTACTCTATTTTGGTCTCCAAGTGTCTAAAAAGCCTTTTTTAGTCAAAATATCTGCATTTGGTCACCAAAGGTCTGATAAAAAAATTAGTCAAAATGACTGCATTTTTGTCTTTTAGAGCCTTAAAAAGCCGGTTTTAGACAAGATATTGTCTATCAAGATATAAGTATCGTGTGCAAGAGGCCTTAGACAAGATTTGTCTATAACTGGCCATTTGGGCTCCAATTGCCTGAAAAAAAATTTGGTCAAAATGACTCTATTTTGGTCTCCAAGTGTCTAAAAAGCCTTTTTAGGCCTCTTGCACACGATACTCCTGTTTGGGCATCTAGCGGCTTAAAAATGCTCAGTACAGCTTTTTGAGCTAAAATATAGCCCATTAATTGTAATGTGCCTATGCACACAGGCGCGTAAACAAGCGCTGTGTATTCTTCAGTAAGAACAAAATAGAAAAATCTGCATTATTGGTCAGTAATTTAAGCCTCAATACTCGCAAATACACTTGAATACACGCGAATACTCTCAAATACTCGCAAATACATACAAGAAAAAAGGTCTGGAAAAAAGTAGATGCTCAAACAGGAGTATTGTGTGCAAGAGGCCAAAAGGAGATGCTCAAACAGGAGTATCGTGTGCAAGAGGCCTTAATCAAAATAACTGCATTTGGTAATCAAAGGTCTGAAAAAAATTTAGTCAAAATGACTATATTTTTGTCTTTTAGAGCCTTAAAATGCCGGTTTTAGACAAGATTTTAGACCTTTGGCTCCAATGGCCTGAAAAAAATGTTTTGGTCAAAATGACTCTATTTTAGTCTCCAAGTGTCTAAAAAGCCTTTTTAGTCACAATAAATGCATTTGGTCACCAAAGATCTGAAAAAAATTTAGTCAAATTGACTGTATTTTTGTCTTTTAGAGCCTTGAAAAGCCGGTTTTAGACAAGATTTTAGATATTTGGGCTCCAATGGCCTGAAATTTTTTTGTTAAAATGACTCTATTTTGGTCTCCAAGTGTCTAAAAAAGCCTTTTTTAGTATAAATAACTGCATTTGGTCACCAAAGGTCTGAAAATAATTAGTCAAAATGACTGTATTTTTGTCTTTTAGAGCCTTAAAAAGCCAGTTTTAGACAAGAGTCGTCTAAAACCGGCCATTTGGGCTCCAATGGCCTGTAAAAAATTTTTTGGTAAAAATGACTCAATTTTGGTCTCCAAGTGTCTAAAAAGCCTTTTTTAGTCAAAATAACTGCATTTCGTCACCAAAGGTCTAAAAAAATGTAGTCAAAGTGACTTTATTTTTGTCTTTTAGAGCCTTAACCATTATTTACGTCGGCAGTAAGCCCCTCACAGGCAAAGTGATGTTGATCTACGTTGCTAGCCTGTTAGGGTCTAGAGAGCGAGCGCGCGCCCCGGAGGCGAGCTCCCGCGTGGTCATGGATCCCCCGCACGTCTCCCCCATTGTCCGCCGGTCACTCGGCGATCCGACAGAGGGAGAAAGTCAGGCGACTGATGTAAACAAGCCCCCTGTCATTCTCCCCTGTGTAGAAACAGTGATCATATGGTTCTACTATGTAGGACCGTTGATCACTGTTCCTACAGCTCAAGCCACAGCCAATCACAGTTAGAATCACGCCCCTAGGGACACACACAGCCCCTCCCTCTCAAAAAAAGTTAACCCCTTCACTGCCAGTGTAATTTTACAGTAACAGTGCATATGTATAGCACTGATTACTGTAGAAATGTCACTGGTAACCCCAAAAGTGTCAAAAATGTCAGTCAAGGGTCCGATCTGTCTGCCGCAATTTTGCAGTACCGCAAAAAAAATCGCAGATCGCCGCCATTACACGTTGAAAAAAAAACAACAAAAATTACAAAAATCTTTCCCTTTGTTAGTAAACGCGATAACTTTTGCGCACACCAATCAAAATACGCTTTTTGCGATTTTTTTACCAAACATGTAGCATAAACAAATTGGCCGAAAATGTTAAAAAACTTTGATTTTTACATTTTTTTGGTGAATTTCATATAAAAAAATCTGAAAAATATTGCTATTTTTGCAAAATTGACGCTCTTTTTTTGTTTATAGCGCATGATCAAAAAATCGCACAGGTGATCTTTTAGAGCCTTGAAAAGCCGGTTTTAGACAAGATTTTAGATTTTTGGGCTCCAATGGCCTGAAATTTTTTTTGTTAAAATGACTCTATTTTGGTCTCCAAGTGTCTAAAAAAGCCTTTTTTTTCAAAATAACTGAATTTGGTCACCAAAGGTCTGAAAAATACTTTAGTCAAAATGACTGTATTTTTGTCTTTTAGAGCCTTAAAAAGCCGGTTTTAGACTAGATTTTAGACATTTGGCTCCAATGGCCTGAAAAAAATGTTTTGGTCAAAAATACTCTATTTTGGTCTCCAAGTGTCTAAAAACCTTTTGTTAGTCAAAATAACGGCATTTGGTCACCAAAGGTCTGAAAAAAAATTTAGTCAAAATTACTGTATTTTTTGTCTTTTACAGCCTTAAAAAGACGGTTTTAGACAAGATTTGTTTAAAACCGGCCATTTGGGCTCCAATGGCCTGAAAAAAATGTTTTGGTCAAAATGACTCTATTTTGGTCTCCAAGTGTCTAAAAACCTTTTGTTAGTCAAAATAACGGCATTTGGTCACCAAAGGTCTGAAAAAAAATTTAGTCAAAATGACTATATTTTTGTCTTTTAGAGCCTTAAAAAGCCGGTTTAAGACAAGATTTGTCTAAAACCGGCCATTTGGGCTCCAATGGCTTGAAAATTATTTTTTTAGTTAAAATGACTCTATTTTGGTTTCCAAGTGTCTAAAAAGCCTTTTTAAGTCAAAATAACTGCATTTGGTCACCAAAGGTCTGAAAAAAAACTTAAGTCCAAATGACTATATTTTTTTCTTTGAGAGCCTTAAAAAGCCGGTTCTAGGCACGATTTTAGACATTTGGGCTTAAATGGCCTGAAAGATTTTTTTGGTCAAAATGACTCTATTTTGGTCTCCAAGTGTCTAAAAGCCTTTTTTAGTCAAAATAACTGCATTTGGTCACCAAAGGTCTGAAAAAAAATTTGTCAAAATTACTGCATTTTTGTCTTTTAGAGCCTTAAAAAGCCGGTTTTAGACCAGATTTGTCTAAAACCGGCCATTTGGGCTCCAATGGCCTGAAAACTTTTTTTGGTCAAAATGACTCTATTTTGGTCTCCAAGTGTCTAAAAGGCCTTTTTTTGTCAAAATAACTGAATTTGGTCACCAAAGGTCTGAAAAATACTTTAGTCAAAATGACTGTATTTTTGTCTTTTAGATCCTTAAAAAGCCAGTTTTAGACAAGATTTGTCTAAAACCGGCCATTTGGGCTCCAATGGCCTGAAAAGAAATTTTCGGTCAAAATTACTCTGTTTTGGTCTCCAAGTGTCTTAAAATCGTTTTTTAGTCAAAATAACTGCATTTGGTCACCAAAGGTCAGAAAAAAAATTTCGTCAAAATTACTATATTTTTGTCTTTTAGAGCCTTAAAAAGCCGGTTTTAGACAAGATTTTAGACATTTGGCTTAAATGGCCTGAAAAAAATGTTTTGGTCAAAAATACTCTATTTTGGTCTCCAAGTGTCTAAAAACCTTTTGTTAGTCAAAATAACGGCATTTGGTCACCAAAGGTCTGAAAAAAATTTAGTCAAAATGACTGTATTTTTTGTCTTTTAGATCCTTAAAAAGCCGGTTTTAGACAAGAGTTGTCTAAAACCGGCCATTTGGGCTCCAATGGCATGAAAAATTTTTTTTGGTCAAAATGACTCAATTTTGGTCTCCAAGTGTCTAAAAAGCCTTTTTAGTCAAAATAACTGCATTTCGTCACCAAAGGTCTGAAAAAAATTAGTCAAAGTGTCTTTATTTTTGTCTTTTAGAGCCTTAACCACTTGCCGACTGCCGCACGACTATTTACGTCGGCAGTAAGCCCCTCACAGGCAAAGTGATGTTGATCTATGTTGCTAGCTTGTGAGGGTCTAGGGAGCGAGCGCGCGCCCCTGGAGGCGCGCTCCCGCGTGGTCACGGATCCCCCGCACGTGTAACCGGCGGACCCGATGTTCGCCGGTCACTCGGCGATTGTCACTGCAGAGGGAGAAAGTCAGGTGACTGATGTAAACAAGCTGCCTGTCATTCTCCCCTGTGTAGAAACAGTGATCATACGGTTCTACTATGTAGGACCGTTGATCACTGTTCCTACAGCTCAAGCCACAGCCAATCACAGTTAGAATCATGCCCCGAGGGACACACACAGCCCCTCCCTCTCAAAAAAAGGTAACCCCCTTCACTGCCAGTGTAATTTTACAGTAACAGTGCATATGTATAGCACTGATTACTGTAGAAATGTCACTGGTAACCCCAAAAGTGTAAAAAATGTCAGTCAAGGGTCCGATCTGTCTGCCGCAATTTTGCAGTACCGCAAAAAAAATCGCAGATCGCCGCCATTACGCGTTGAAAAAAAAACTACAAAAATGACAAAAATCTTTCCCTTTGTTAGTAAACGCGATAACTTATGCGCAAACCAATCAAAATACGCTTTTTTTACCAAACATATGTAGCATAAAACAAATTTGGCGAAAATGTTAAAAAAATTTTGATTTTCACATTTTTTGGGGGAATTTCATATAAAAAATGTGAAAAATATTGCTATTTTTGCAAAATTGACGCTCTTTTTTTGTTTATAGCGCATGATCAAAAAATTGCACAGGTGATCAAATACCACCAAAAGAAAGCTCTGTTTGTGGGAAAAAAAGGAAGTCAAATTTGTTTAGGTACAGCGTCGCACGACCGCGCAATTGTCCGTTAAAGTCAACGCAGTGCCAAATTGCAAAATAGGCCCTGGTCAGGAAGGGGGTCAAATCTTCCGGGGGTTAAGTGGTTAAATAGCCGGTTTTAGACACGATTTGTCTAAAACCGGCCATTTGAGTTTCAATGGCCTGAAAAAAATGTTTGGTCAAAATGACTCTATTTTGGTCTCCAAGTGTCTAAAAAGCCTTTTTTAGTCAAAATAACTGCATTTGGTCACCAAAGGTCTGATAAAAAAAATTGTCAAGATGACTGTATTTTTGTCTTTTAGAGCCTTAAAAAGCCGGTTTTAGACAAGATTTGTCTATAACTGGCCATTTGGGCTCCAATTGCCTGAAAAAAAAACGGTCAAAATGACTCTATTTTGGTCTCCAAGTGTCTAAAAAGCCTTTTTTAGTCAAAATAACTGCATTTGGTAACCAAAGGTCTGAAAAAAAATGTAGTCAAAATTACTATATTTTTGTCTTTTAGAGCCTTAAAAAGCCGGTTTTAGACAAGATTTTAGACATTTGGCTCCAATGGCCTGAAACAAAAGGTTTTGGTCAAAATGAATCTATTTTTGTCTCCAAGTGTCTAAAAAGCCTTTTTAGTCAAAATAACTGCATTTGGTCACCAAAGATCTGAAAAAAAATTTAGTCAAATTGACTGTATTTTTGTCTTTTAGTGCCTTGAAAAGCCGGTTTTAGACAAGATTTTAGATTTTTGGGCTACAATGGCCTGAAAATTTTTTTTGTTAAAATGACTCTATTTTGGTCTCCAAGTGTCTAAAAAAGTCTTTTTTAGTATAAATAAATGCATTTGGTCAGCAAAGGTCTGAAAAAATTAGTCAAAATTAATGTATTTTTGTCTTTTAGTGTCTTAAAAAGCTGGTTTTAGACCAGATTTGTCTAAAACCGGCCATTTGGGCTCCAATGGCCTGAAAAAAACTTTTTGGTCAAAATGACTCTATTTTGGTCTCCAAGTGTCTAAAAAGCCTTTTTTAGTCAAAATAACTGCATTTGGTCACCAAAGGTCTGAAAAATACTATAGTCAAAATGACTATATTTTTGTCTTTTAGGGCTATATTTTAGCTCAAAAAGCTGTACTGAGCAATTTTTAAGCCGCAAGATGCCCAAACAGGAGTATCGTGTGCAAGAGGCCTTAGACAAGATTTGTCTATAACTGGCCATTTGGGCTCCAATGGCCTGAAAAAAAATTTGGTGAAAATGACTCTATTTTGGTCTCCAAGTGTCTAAAAAGCCTTTTTAGGCCTCTTGCACACGATACTCCTGTTTGGGCATCTTGCGGCTTAAAAATGCTCAGTACAGCTTTTTGAGCTAAAATATAGCCCATTAATTGTAATGTGCCTATGCACACAGGCGCGTAAACAAGCGCTGTCTATTCTTCAGTAAGAACAAAATAGAAAAATCTGCATTTTTGGTCAGTAATTTAAGCCTCAATACTCGCAAATACACTCGAATACACGCGAATACTCTCAAATACTCGCAAATACATACAAGAAAAAAGGTCTGGAAAAAAGTAGATGCTCAAACAGGAATATTGTGTGCAAGAGGCCAAAAGGAGATGCTCAAACAGGAGGCCTTAATCAAAATAACTGCATTTGGTAATCAAAGGTCTGAAAAAAAATTTAGTCAAAATGACTATATTTTTGTCTTTTAGAGCCTTAAAATGCCGGTTTTAGACAAGATTTTAGACATTTGGCTCCAATGGCCTGAAAAAAATGTTTTGGTCAAAATGACTCTATTTTAGTCTCCAAGTGTCTAAAAAGCCTTTTTAGTCGCAATAAATGCATTTGGTCACCAAAGATCTGAAAACAATTTAGTCAAATTGACTGTATTTTTGTCTTTTAGAGCCTTAAAAAGCTGGTTTAAGACAAGATTTGTCTAAAACCGGCCATTTGGGCTCCAATGGCCTGAAAATTATTTTTTAGTTAAAATGACTCGATTTTGGTCTCCAAGTGTCTAAAAAGCCTTCCTTTTTTAGTCAAAATAACTGCATTTGGTCACCAAAGGTATGAAAAACAAATTTAGTCAAATTGACTGTATTTTTGTCTTTTAGAGCCTTAAAACGCGGGTTTTAGGCACGATTTTAGACATTTGGGCTCAAATGGCCTGAAAGATTTTTTTGGTCAAAATTACTCTATTTTGGTCTCCAAGTGTCTAAAAAGCCTTTTTTAGTCAAAATATCTGCATTTGGTCACCAAAGGTCTGATAAAAAAATTAGTCAAAATGACTGCATTTTTGTCTTTTAGAGCCTTAAAAAGCTGGTTTTAGACAAGATTTGTCTATAACTGGCCATTTGGGCTCCAATTGCCTGAAAAAAAATTCGGTCAAAATGACTCTGTTTTGGTCTCCAAGTGTCTGAAAAAGGCTTTTTTAGTCACAATAAATGCATTTGGTCACCAAAGATCTGAAAAAAACTAGTCAAAATTAATGTATTTTTGTCTTTTAGTGTCTTAACCGCCTTGTCGGTATCCCCGAGCGTGACTCGGGGTAGGAATTTTCTGCTATTAGCGGTATCCCATAGTCACACTCGGGGTCAATGGGCAGAGCGTGCAGACAGCGCAGCGGAGCTTCTCTTACCTTATCCTGGCGATCCAGCGATGAGCTCTCATTGCTGTGACCGCCAGCCGAGATCTCCGCCGCTCGTCTGTCGGTATGATGACTTCCTAGTTCCGTTCCCTGCAGCAGCAATGCTGCATGGGAGCGGAACTAGGGAGGGAAATTAAAAAAAAAAAAAAATGTTGCACAAAACACATAACACATTTTATATTATATATATGCATATATATATAACACACATATATATATATATATATATATAAAATTATATTATTGATTCGATTATAATTCATGCGTTATATATATATATACACACACACATATATATATATATCTATATACACACATATATATATATATATATATATATATATATATATATATATATGTATATGTATATATATATATATATATATATACACACATATATATATAATATATAACGCATGAATTATAATCTAATCAATAATATAATTTTATTATATATATTATATATTAAATAATAAAATAATATTATTGATTCGATTATAATTCACTTGTTTGTGTTTCAAATTTATCACATCTGGGATGTCTACTAGAGTCTTGTTTTGGTTAGGTTTAAGTCAGTAATTACTAAGAATTGTAGGCCTATAATACATAACGCCAAATTTCCATGATAAGAATTGTACCGCTTTTGGAACAGAATTGCTGACAGAATCATACCGCCAGGGAGGTTAAAAAGCCGGTTTTAGACCAGATTTGTCTAAAACTGGCCATTTGGGCTCCAATGGCCTGAAAAAACTTTTTTGGTCAAAATGACTCTATTTTGGTCTCCAAGTGTCTAAAAAGCCTTTTTTTGTCAAAATAACTGAATTTGGTCACCAAAGGTCTGAAAAATACTTTAGTCAAAATGACTGTATTTTTGTCTTTTAGAGCCTTAAAAAGGCGGTTTTAGACAAGATTTGTCTAAAACCGGCC
The DNA here is from genome assembly GCF_965119305.1 of Pelophylax lessonae. Lineage (NCBI taxonomy): Eukaryota > Metazoa > Chordata > Amphibia > Anura > Ranidae > Pelophylax > Pelophylax lessonae. Next base: position 243,584,910 of record NC_138772.1, read on the forward strand.
ATTTGGGCTCCAATGGCCTGAAATGAAATTTTCGGTCAAAATTACTCTGTTTTGGTCTCCAAGTGTCTAAAAATCGTTTTTTAGTCAAAATAACTGCATTTGGTCACCAAAGGTCAGAAAAAAAATTTCGTCAAAATGACTATATTTTTGTCTTTTAGAGCCTTAAAAAGCCGGTTTTAGACAAGATTTTAGACATTTGGCTCCAATGGCCTGAAAAAAATGTTTTGGTCAAAAATACTCTATTTTGGTCTCCAAGTGTCTAAAAACCTTTTGTTAGTCAAAATAACGGCATTTGGTCACCAAAGGTCTGAAAAAAAATTAGTCAAAATTACTGTATTTTTTTGTCTTTTACAGCCCTAAAAAGCCGGTTTTAGACAAGATTTGTTTAAAACCGGCAATTTGGGCTCCAATGGCCTGAAAAAAATGTTTTGGTCAAAATGACTCTATTTTGGTCTCCAAGTGTCTAAAGACCTTTTGTTAGTCAAAATAACGGCATTTGGTCACCAAAGGTCTGAAACACAATTTAGTCAAAATGACTGTATTTTTGTCTTTTAGAGCCTTAAAAAGCCGGTTTAAGACAAGAATTGTCTAAAACCGGCCATTTGGGCTCCAATGGCCTGAAAATTATTTTTTAGTTAAAATGACTCTATTTCGGTCTCCAAGTGTATAAAAAGCCTTTTTAAGTTAAAATAACTGCATTTGGTCACCAAGGGTCTGAAAAAAATTAAGTCCAAATGACTATATTTTTTTCTTTTAGAGCCTTAAAAAGCCGGTTTTAGACAAGATTTTAGACATTTGGCTCCAATAGCCTGAAAAAATTTTTGGGTCAAAATGACTCGATTTTGGTCTCCAAGTGTCTAAAAAGCCTTCCTTTTTTAGTCAAAATAACTGCATTTGGTCACCAAAGGTATGAAAAACAAATTTAGTCAAATTGACTGTATTTTTGTCTTTTAGAGCCTTAAAACGCGGGTTTTAGGCACGATTTTAGACATTTGGGCTCAAATGGCCTGAAAGATTTTTTTGGTCAAAATTACTCTATTTTGGTCTCCAAGTGTCTAAAAAGCCTTTTTTAGTCAAAATAATTGCATTTGGTCACCAAAGGTCTGATAAAAAAAAATAGTCAAAATGACTGTATTTTTGTCTTTTAGAGCCTTAAAAAGCCGGTTTTTGGCCTCTTGCACACAATACTCCTGTTTGAGCATCTACTTTTTTCCAGACCTTTTTTCTTGTATGTATTTGCGAGTATTTGAGAGTATTCGCGAGTATTGAGGCTTAAATTACTGACCAAAAATGCAGATTTTTCTATTTTGTTCTTACTGAAAAATACACAGTGCTTGTTTACGCGCCTGTGTGCATAGGCACATTACAATTAATGGGCTATATTTTAGCTCAAAAAGCTGTACTGAGCATTTTTAAGCCGCAAGATGCCCAAACAGGAGTATCGTGTGCAAGAGGCCTTAGACAAGATTTGTCTATAACTGGCCATTTGGGCTCCAATTGCCTGAAAAAAAATTTGGTCAAAATGACTCTATTTTGGTCTCCAAGTGTCTAAAAAGCCTTTTTAGGCCTCTTGCACACGATACTCCTGTTTGGGCATCTTGCGGCTTAAAAATGCTCAGTACAGCTTTTTGAGCTAAAATATAGCCCATTAATTGTAATGTGCCTATGCACACAGGCGCGTAAACAAGCGCTGTGTATTCTTCAGTAAGAACAAAATAGAAAAATCTGCATTTTTGGTCAGTAATTTAAGCCTCAATACTCGCAAATACACTCGAATACACGCGAATACTCTCAAATACTCGCAAATACATACAAGAAAGAAGGTCTGGAAAAAAGTTTTTTTTGTTAAAATGACTCTATTTTGGTCTCCAAGTGTCTAAAAAAGTCTTTTTTAGTATAAATAAATGCATTTGGTCAGCAAAGGTCTGAAAAAATTAGTCAAAATTAATGTATTTTTGTCTTTTAGTGTCTTAAAAAGCTGGTTTTAGACCAGATTTGTCTAAAACCGGCCATTTGGGCTCCAATGGCCTGAAAAAAACTTTTTGGTCAAAATGACTCTATTTTGGTCTCCAAGTGTCTAAAAAGCCTTTTTTAGTCAAAATAACTGCATTTGGTCACCAAAGGTCTGAAAAATACTATAGTCAAAATGACTATATTTTTGTCTTTTAGGGCTATATTTTAGCTCAAAAAGCTGTACTGAGCAATTTTTAAGCCGCAAGATGCCCAAACAGGAGTATCGTGTGCAAGAGGCCTTAGACAAGATTTGTCTATAACTGGCCATTTGGGCTCCAATGGCCTGAAAAAAAATTTGGTCAAAATGACTCTATTTTGGTCTCCAAGTGTCTAAAAAGCCTTTTTAGGCCTCTTGCACACGATACTCCTGTTTGGGCATCTTGCGGCTTAAAAATGCTCAGTACAGCTTTTTGAGCTAAAATATAGCCCATTAATTGTAATGTGCCTATGCACACAGGCGCGTAAACAAGCGCTGTCTATTCTTCAGTAAGAACAAAATAGAAAAATCTGCATTTTTGGTCAGTAATTTAAGCCTCAATACTCGCAAATACACTCGAATACACGCGAATACTCTCAAATACTCGCAAATACATACAAGAAAAAAGGTCTGGAAAAAAGTAGATGCTCAAACAGGAATATTGTGTGCAAGAGGCCAAAAGGAGATGCTCAAACAGGAGGCCTTAATCAAAATAACTGCATTTGGTAATCAAAGGTCTGAAAAAAAATTTAGTCAAAATGACTATATTTTTGTCTCTTAGAGCCTTAAAATGCCGGTTTTAGACAAGATTTTGCCGGTTTTGCAAAATTGACGCTCTTTTTTTGTTTATAGCGCATGATCAAAAAATTGCACAGGTGATCAAATACCACCAAAAGAAAGCTCTGTTTGTGGGAAAAAAAGGAAGTCAAATTTGTTTAGGTACAGCGTCGCACGACCGCGCAATTGTCCGTTAAAGTCAACGCAGTGCCAAATTGCAAAATAGGCCCTGGTCAGGAAGGGGGTCAAATCTTCCGGGGGTTAAGTGGTTAAATAGCCGGTTTTAGACACGATTTGTCTAAAACCGGCCATTTGAGTTTCAATTGCCTGAAAAAAATGTTTGGTCAAAATGACTCTATTTTGGTCTCCAAGTGTCTAAAAAGCCTTTTTTAGTCAAAATAACTGCATTTGGTCACCAAAGGTCTGATAAAAAAAATTGTCAAGATGACTGTATTTTTGTCTTTTAGAGCCTTAAAAAGCCGGTTTTAGACAAGATTTGTCTATAACTGGCCATTTGGGCTCCAATTGCCTGAAAAAAAAACGGTCAAAATGACTCTATTTTGGTCTCCAAGTGTCTAAAAAGCCTTTTTTAGTCAAAATAACTGCATTTGGTAACCAAAGGTCTGAAAAAAAATGTAGTCAAAATTACTATATTTTTGTCTTTTAGAGCCTTAAAAAGCCGGTTTTAGACAAGATTTTAGACATTTGGCTCCAATGGCCTGAAAAAAATGTTTTGGTCAAAATGAATCTATTTTTGTCTCCAAGTGTCTAAAAAGCCTTTTTAGTCAAAATAACTGCATTTGGTCACCAAAGATCTGAAAAAAAATTTAGTCAAATTGACTGTATTTTTGTCTTTTAGAGCCTTGAAAAGCCGGTTTTAGACAAGATTTTAGATATTTGGGCTCCAATGGCCTGAAATTTTTTTGTTAAAATGACTCTATTTTGGTCTCCAAGTGTCTAAAAAAGCCTTTTTTAGTATAAATAACTGCATTTGGTCACCAAAGGTCTGAAAATAATTAGTCAAAATGACTGTATTTTTGTCTTTTAGAGCCTTAAAAAGACAGTTTTAGACAAGAGTCGTCTAAAACCGGCCATTTGGGCTCCAATGGCCTGAGAAATTTTTTTGGTAAAAATGACTCAATTTTGGTCTCCAAGTGTCTAAAAAGCCTTTTTTAGTCAAAATAACTGCATTTCGTCACCAAAGGTCTAAAAAAATTTAGTCAAAGTGACTTTATTTTTGTCTTTTAGAGCCTTAACCACTATTTACGTCGGCAGTAAGCCCCTCACAGGCAAAGTGATGTTGATCTACGTTGCTAGCCTGTTAGGGTCTAGGGAGCGAGCGCGCGCCCCGGAGGCGAGCTCCCGCGTGGTCATGGATCCCCCGCACGTGTCCCCCGATGTCCGCCGGTCACTCGGCGATCCGACAGAGGGAGAAAGTCAGGCGACTGATGTAAACAAGCCCCCTGTCATTCTCCCCTGTGTAGAAACAGTGATCATATGGTTCTACTATGTAGGACCGTTGATCACTGTTCCTACAGCTCAAGCCACAGCCAATCACAGTTAGAATCACGCCCCTAGGGACACACACAGCCCCTCCCTCTCAAAAAAAGTTAACCCCTTCACTGCCAGTGTAATTTTACAGTAACAGTGCATATGTATAGCACTGATTACTGTAGAAATGTCACTGGTAACCCCGAAAGTGTCAAAAATGTCAGTCAAGGGTCCGATCTGTCTGCCGCAATTTTGCAGTACCGCTAAAAAAATCGCAGATCGCCGCCATTACACGTTGAAAAATAACCAACAAAAATTACAAAAATCTTTCCCTTTGTTAGTAAACGCGATAACTTTTGCGCACACCAATCAAAATACGCTTTTTGCAATTTTTTTACCAAACATGTAGCATAAACAAATTGGCTGAAAATGTTAAAAAACTTTGATTTTTACATTTTTTTGGTGAATTTCATATAAAAAAATGTGAAAAATATTGCTATTTTTGCAAAATTGACGCTCTTTTTTTGTTTATAGCGCATGATCAAAAAATCGCACAGGTGATCTTTTAGAACCTTTGAAAAGCCGGTTTTAGACAAGATTTTAGATTTTTGGGCTCCAATGGCCTGAAATTTTTTTTGTTAAAATGACTCTATTTTGGTCTCCAAGTGTCTAAAAAAGCCTTTTTTTTTCAAAATAACTGAATTTGGTCACCAAAGGTCTGAAAAATACTTTAGTCAAAATGACTGTATTTTTGTCTTTTAGAGCCTTAAAAAGCCGGTTTTAGACAAGATTTTAGACATTTGGCTCCAATGGCCTGAACAAAATGTTTTGGTCAAAAATACTCTATTTTGGTCTCCAAGTGTCTAAAAACCTTTTGTTAGTCAAAATAACGGCATTTGGTCACTAAAGGTCTGAAAAAAAATTTAGTCAAAATTACTGTATTTTTTGTCTTTTACAGCCTTAAAAAGACGGTTTTAGACAAGATTTGTTTAAAACCGGCCATTTGGGCTCCAATGGCCTGAAAAAAATGTTTTGGTCAAAATGACTCTATTTTGGTCTCCAAGTGTCTAAAAACCTTTTGTTAGTCAAAATAACGGCATTTGGTCACCAAAGGTCTGAAAAAAAATTTAGTCAAAATGACTATATTTTTGTCTTTTAGAGCCTTAAAATGCCGGTTTAAGACAAGATTTGTCTAAAACCGGCCACTTGGGCTCCAATGGCTTGAAAATTATTTTTTTAGTTAAAATGACTCTATTTTGGTCTCCAAGTGTCTAAAAAGCCTTTTTAAGTCAAAATAACTGCATTTGGTCACCAAAGGTCTGAAAAAAAACTTAAGTCCAAATGACTATATTTTTTTCTTTGAGAGCCTTAAAAAGCCGGTTCTAGGCACGATTTTAGACATTAGGGCTTAAATGGCCTGAAAGATTTTTTTGGTCAAAATGACTCTATTTTGGTCTCCAAGTGTCTAAAAAGCCTTTTTTAGTCAAAATAACTTCATTTGGTCACCAAAGGTCTGAAAAAAAATTAGTCAAAATGACTGTATTTTTGTCTTTTAGAGCCTTAAAAAGCCGGTTTTAGACCAGATTTGTCTAAAACCGGCCATTTGGGCTCCAATGGCCTGAAAAATTTTTTTGGTCAAAATGACTCTATTTTGGTCTCCAAGTGTCTAAAAGGCCTTTTTTTGTCAAAATAACTGAATTTGGTCACCAAAGGTCTGAAAAATACTTTAGTCAAAATGACTGTATTTTTGTCTTTTAGATCCTTAAAAAGCCGGTTTTAGACAAGATTTGTCTAAAACCGGCCATTTGGGCTCCAATGGCCTGAAAAGAAATTTTCGGTCAAAATTACTCTGTTTTGGTCTCCAAGTGTCTAAAAATCGTTTTTTAGTCAAAATAACTGCATTTGGTCACCAAAGGTCAGAAAAAAAATTTCGTCAAAATGACTATATTTTTGTCTTTTAGAGCCTTAAAAAGCCGGTTTTAGACAAGATTTTAGACATTTGGCTCCAATGGCCTGAAAAAAATGTTTTGGTCAAAAATACTCTATTTTGGTCTCCAAGTGTCTAAAAACCTTTTGTTAGTCAAAATAACGGCATTTGGTCACCAAAGGTCTGAAAAAAAAATTAGTCAAAATTACTGTATTTTTTGTCTTTTACAGCCTTAAAAAGCCGGTTTTAGACAAGATTTGTTTAAAACCGGCAATTTGGGCTCCAATGGCCTGAAAAAAATGTTTTGGTCAAAATGACTCTATTTTGGTCTCCAAGTGTCTAAAAACCTTTTGTTAGTCAAAATAACGGCATTTGGTCACCAAAGGTCTGAAAAACAATTTAGTCAAAATGACTGTATTTTTGTCTTTTAGAGCCTTAAAAAGCCGGTTTAAGACAAGATTTGTCTAAAACCGGCCATTTGGGCTCCAATGGCCTGAAAATTATTTTTTAGTTAAAATGACTCTATTTCGGTCTCCAAGTGTCTAAAAAGCCTTTTTAAGTCAAAATAACTGCATTTGGTCACCAAAGGTCTGAAAAAATTAAGTCCAAATGACTATATTTTTTTCTTTGAGAGCCTTAAAAAGCCGGTTTTAGGCACGATTTTAGACATTTGGCTAAAATGGCCTGAAAAAAATGTTTTGGTCAAAAATACTCTATTTTGGTCTCCAAGTGTCTAAAAACCTTTTGTTAGTCAAAATAACGGCATTTGGTCACCAAAGGTCTGAAAAAAATTTAGTCAAAATGACTGTATTTTTTGTCTTTTAGAGCCTTAAAAAGCCGGTTTTAGACAAGAGTTGTCTAAAACCGGCCATTTGGGCTCCAATGGCATGAAAAAATGTTTTTGGTCAAAATGACTCAATTTTGGTCTCCAAGTGTCTAAAAAGCCTTTTTTAGTCAAAATAACTGCATTTCGTCACCAAAGGTCTAAAAAAAAATTAGTCAAAGTGTCTTTATTTTTGTCTTTTAGAGCCTTAACCACTTGCCGACTGCCGCACAAGTTTTTACGTCGGCAGTAAGCCCCTCACAGGCAAAGTGATGTTGATCTACGTTGCTAGCTTGTGAGGGTCTAGGGAGCGAGCGCGCGCCCCCGGAGGCGCGCTCCCGCGTGGTCACGGATCCCCCGCACGTTTGACCGGCGGACCCGATGTTCGCCGGTCACTCAGCGATCGTCACTGCAGAGGGAGAAAGTCAGGCGACTGATGTAAACAAGCCACCTGTCATTCTCCCCTGTGTAGAAACAGTGATCATACGGTTCTACTATGTAGGACCGTTGATCACTGTTCCTACAGCTCAAGCCACAACCAATCACAGTTAGAATCACGCCCCGAGGGACACACACAGCCCCTCCCTCTCAAAAAAAAGTTAACCCCCTTCACTGCCAGTGTAATTTTACAGTAACAGTGCATATGTATAGCACTGATTACTGTAGAAATGTCACTGGTAACCCCAAAAGTGTCAAAAATGTCAGTCAAGGGTCCGATCTGTCTGCCGCAATTTTGCAGTACCGCAAAAAAAATCGCAGATCGCCGCCATTACGCGTTGAAAAAAAAACTACAAAAACGACAAAAATCTTTCCCTTTGTTAGTAAACGCGATAACTTTTGTGTAAACCAATCAAAATACGCTTTTTTTTTTACCAAACATATGTAGCATAAAACAAATTGGCCAAAAATGTTAAAAAATTTTGATTTTCACATTTTTTGGGGGAATTTCATATAAAAAAATTTGAAAAATATTGCTATTTTTGCAAAATTGACGCTCTTTTTTTGTTTATAGCGCATGATCAAAAAATCGCACAGGTGATCAAATACCACCAAAAGAAAGCTCTGTTTGTGGGAAAAAAAGGAAGTCAAATTTGTTTAGGTACAGCGTCGCACGACTGCGCAATTGTCCGTTAAAGTCAACGCAGTGCCGAATCGCAAAATAGGCCCTGGTCAGGAAGGGGGTCAAATCTTCCGGGGGTTAAGTGGTTATAAATAGCCGGTTTTAGACACGATTTGTCTAAAACCGGCCATTTGAGTTTCAATGGCCTGAAAAAAATGTTTGGTCAAAATGACTCTATTTTGGTCTCCAAGTGTCTAAAAAGCCTTTTTTAGTCAAAATAACTGCATTTGGTCACCAAAGGTCTGAAAAAAATGTAGTCAAAATTACTATATTTTTGTCTTTTAGAGCCTTAAAAAGCCGGTTTTAGACAAGATTTTAGACATTTGGCTCCAATGGCCTGAAAAAAATGTTTTGGTCAAAATGACTCTATTTTGGTCTCCAAGTGTCTAAAAAGCCTTTTTAGTCAAAATAACTGCATTTGGTCACCAAAGATCTGAAAAAAAATTTAGTCAAATTGACTGTATTTTTGTCTTTTAGTGCCTTGAAAAGCCGGTTTTAGACAAGATTTTAAATTTTTGGGCTCCAATGGCCTGAAAATTTTTTTTGTTAAAATGACTCTATTTTGGTCTCCAAGTGTCTAAAAAAGTCTTTTTTAGTATAAATAAATGCATTTGGTGAGCAAAGGTCTGAAAAAATTAGTCAAAATTAATGTTTTTTTGTCTTTTAGTTTCTTAAAAAGCCGGTTTTAGACCAGATTTGTCTAAAACCGGCCATTTGGGCTCCAATGGCCTGAAAAAAACTTTTTGGTCAAAATGACTCTATTTTGGTCTCCAAGTGTCTAAAAAGCCTTTTTTAGTCAAAATAACTGCATTTGGTCACCAAAGGTCTGAAAAATACTTTAGTCAAAATGACTATATTTTTGTCTTTTAAAGCCTTAAAAAGCCGGTTTTAGACAAGATTTTAGACATTTGGCTCCAATGGCCTGAAAAAAATGTTTTGGTCAAAAAAACTCTATTTTGGTCTCCAAGTGTCTAAAAAATCTTTTGTTAGTCAAAATAACGGCATTTGGTCACCAAAGGTCTGAAAAAAATTTAGTCAAAATTACTGTATTTTTTGTCTTTTACAGCCTTAAAAAGCCGGTTTTAGACAAGATTTGTTTAAAACCGGCCATTTGGGCTCGATTGGCCTGAAAAAATATGTTTTGGTCAAAATGACTCTATTTTGGTCTCCAAGTGTCTAAAAACCTTTCGTTAGTCAAAATAACGGCATTTGGTCACCAAAGGTCTGAAAAACAATTTAGTCAAAATGACTGTATTTTTGTCTTTTAGAGCCTTAAAAAGCCGGTTTAAGACAAGATTTGTCTAAAACCAGCCATTTTGGGCTCCAATGGCCTGAAAATTATTTTTTAGTTAAAATGACTGTATTTTGGTCTCCAAGTGTCTAAAAAGGCTTTTTAAGTCAAAATAACTGCATTTGGTCACTAAAGGTCTGAAAAAAAATTAAGTCCAAATGACTATATTTTTTTCTTTCAGAGCCTTAAAAAGCCGGTTTTAGACAAGATTTTAGACATTTGGCTCCAATAGCCTGAAAAAATTTTTTTGGGTCAAAATGACTCGATTTTGGCCTCCAAGAGTCTAAAAAGCCTTCCTTTTTTAGTCAAAATAACTGCATTTGGTCACCAAAGGTATGAAAAACACATTTAGTCAAATTGACTGTATTTTTGTCTTTTAGAGCCTTAAAACGCGGGTTTTAGGCACGATTTTAGACATTTGGGCTCAAATGGCCTGAAAGATTTTTTTGGTCAAAATGACTCTATTTTGGTCTCCACGTGTCTAAAAAGCCTTTTTTAGTCAAAATAACTGCATTTGGTCACCAAAGGTCTGATAAAAAAAATTAGTCAAAATGACTGTATTTTTGTCTTTTAGAGCCTTAAAAAGACGGTTTTAGACAAGATTTGTCTATAACTGGCCATTTGGGCTCCAATTGCCTGAAAAAAATTCGGTCAAAATGACTCTATTTTGGTCTCCAAGTGTCTAAAAAGCCTTTTTAGTCAAAATAACTGCATTTGGTAACCAAAGGTCTGAAAAAAAATTTAGTCAAAATGACTATATTTTTGTCTTTTAGAGCCTTAAAATGCCGGTTTTAGACAAGATTTTAGACATTTGGCTACAATGGCCTGAAAAAAATGTTTTGGTCAAAATGACTATTTTGGTCTCCAAGTGTCTAAAAAGCCTTTTTAGTCACAATAAATGCATTTGGTCACCAAAGATCCGAAAAACATTTAGTCAAATTGACTGTATTTTTGTCTTTTAGAGCCTTGAAAAGCCGGTTTTAGACAAGATTTTAGATATTTGGGCTCCAATGGCCTGAAAAATTTTTTGTTAAAATGACTCTATTTTGGTCTCCAAGTATCTAAAAAAGCCTTTTTTAGTATAAATAACTGCATTTGGTCACCAAAGGTCTGAAAAAAATTAGTCAAAATGACTGTATTTTTGTCTTTTAGAGCCTTAAAAAGCCGGTTTTAGATAAGAGTTGTCTAAAACCGGCCATTTGGGCTCCAATGGCCTGAAAAAAATTTGTTGGTAAAAATGACTCAATTTTGGTCTCCAAGTGTCTAAAAAAGCCTTTTTTAGTCAAAATAACTGCATTTTGTCACCAAAGGTCTAAAAAAAATTAGTCAAAGTGTCTTTATTTTTGTCTTTTAGAGCCTTAACCACTTGCCGACTGCCGCACGACTATTTACGTCGGCAGTAAGCCCCTCACAGGCAAAGTGATGTTGATCTACGTTGCTAGCTTGTGAGGGTCTAGGGAGCGAGCGCGCGCCCCCGGAGGCGCGCTCCCGCGTGGTCACGGATCCCCCGCACGTGTGACCGGCGGACCCGATGTTCGCCGGTCACTCGGCGATTGTCACTGCAGAGGGAGAAAGTCAGGTGACTGATATAAACAAGCCGCCTGTCATTCTCCCCTGTGTAGAAACAGTGATCATACGGTTCTACTATGTAGGACCGTTGATCACTGTTCCTACAGCTCAAGCCACAGCCAATCACAGTTAGAATCACGCCCCGAGGGACACACACAGCCCCTCCCTCTCAAAAAAAGTTAACCCCCTTCACTGCCAGTGTAATTTTACAGTAACAGTGCATATGTATAGCACTGATTACTGTAGAAATGTCACTGGTAACCCCAAAAGTGTCAAAAATGTCAGTCAAGGGTCCGATCTGTCTGCCGCAATTTTGCAGTACCGCAAAAAAAATCGCAGATCGCCGCCATTACGTGTTGAAAAAAAAACTACAAAAATGACAAAAATCTTTCCCTTTGTTAGTAAACGCGATAACTTTTGCGCAAACCAATCAAAATACGCTTTTTGCGATTTTTTTTTACCAAACATATGTAGCATAAAACAAATTGGCCGAAAATGTTAAAAAAATTTTGATTTTCACATTTTTTGGGGGAATTTCATATAAAAAAATGTGAAAAATATTGCTATTTTTGCAAAATTGACGCTCTTTTTTTGTTTATAGCGCATGATCAAAAAATCGCACAGGTGATCAAATACCACCAAAAGAAAGCTCTGTTTGTGGGAAAAAAAGGAAGTCAAATTTGTTTAGGTACAGCGTCGCACGACCGCGCAATTGTCCGTTAAAGTCAACGCAGTGCCAAATTGCAAAATAGGCCCTGGTCAGGAAGGGGGTCAAATCTTCCGGGGGTTAAGTGGTTAAATAGCCGGTTTTAGACACGATTTGTCTAAAACCGGCCATTTGAGTTTCAATGGCCTGAAAAAAATGTTTGGTCAAAATGACTCTATATTGGTCTCCAAGTGTCTAAAAAGCCTTTTTTAGTCAAAATAACTGCATTTGGTCACCAAAGGTCTGATAAAAAAAATTGTCAAGATGACTGTATTTTTGTCTTTTAGAGCCTTAAAAAGCCGGTTTTAGACAAGATTTGTCTATAACTGGCCATTTGGGCTCCAATTGCCTGAAAAAAAACGGTCAAAATGACTCTATTTTGGTCTCCAAGTGTCTAAAAAGCCTTTTTTAGTCAAAATAACTGCATTTGGTAACCAAAGGTCTGAAAAAAATGTAGTCAAAATTACTATATTTTTGTCTTTTAGAGCCTTAAAAAGCCGGTTTTAGACAAGATTTTAGACATTTGGCTCCAATGGCCTGAAAAAAATGTTTTGGTCAAAATGAATCTATTTTGGTCTCCAAGTGTCTAAAAAGCCTTTTTAGTCAAAATAACTGCATTTGGTCACCAAAGATCTGAAAAAAAATTTAGTCAAATTGACTGTATTTTTGTCTTTTAGAGCCTTGAAAAGCCGGTTTTAGACAAGATTTTAGATATTTGGGCTCCAATGGCCTGAAATTTTTTTGTTAAAATGACTCTATTTTGGTCTCCAAGTGTCTAAAAAAGCCTTTTTTAGTATAAATAACTGCATTTGGTCACCAAAGGTCTGAAAATAATTAGTCAAAATGACTGTATTTTTGTCTTTTAGAGCCTTAAAAAGACAGTTTTAGACAAGAGTCGTCTAAAACCGGCCATTTGGGCTCCAATGGCCTGAGAAATTTTTTTGGTAAAAATGACTCAATTTTGGTCTCCAAGTGTCTAAAAAGCCTTTTTTAGTCAAAATAACTGCATTTCGTCACCAAAGGTCTAAAAAAATTTAGTCAAAGTGACTTTATTTTTGTCTTTTAGAGCCTTAACCACTATTTACGTCGGCAGTAAGCCCCTCACAGGCAAAGTGATGTTGATCTACGTTGCTAGCCTGTTAGGGTCTAGGGAGCGAGCGCGCGCCCCGGAGGCGAGCTCCCGCGTGGTCATGGATCCCCCGCACGTGTCCCCCGATGTCCGCCGGTCACTCGGCGATCCGACAGAGGGAGAAAGTCAGGCGACTGATGTAAACAAGCCCCCTGTCATTCTCCCCTGTGTAGAAACAGTGATCATATGGTTCTACTATGTAGGACCGTTGATCACTGTTCCTACAGCTCAAGCCACAGCCAATCACAGTTAGAATCACGCCCCTAGGGACACACACAGCCCCTCCCTCTCAAAAAAAGTTAACCCCTTCACTGCCAGTGTAATTTTACAGTAACAGTGCATATGTATAGCACTGATTACTGTAGAAATGTCACTGGTAACCCCGAAAGTGTCAAAAATGTCAGTCAAGGGTCCGATCTGTCTGCCGCAATTTTGCAGTACCGCTAAAAAAATCGCAGATCGCCGCCATTACACGTTGAAAAATAACCAACAAAAATTACAAAAATCTTTCCCTTTGTTAGTAAACGCGATAACTTTTGCGCACACCAATCAAAATACGCTTTTTGCAATTTTTTTACCAAACATGTAGCATAAACAAATTGGCTGAAAATGTTAAAAAACTTTGATTTTTACATTTTTTTGGTGAATTTCATATAAAAAAATGTGAAAAATATTGCTATTTTTGCAAAATTGACGCTCTTTTTTTGTTTATAGCGCATGATCAAAAAATCGCACAGGTGATCTTTTAGAACCTTTGAAAAGCCGGTTTTAGACAAGATTTTAGATTTTTGGGCTCCAATGGCCTGAAATTTTTTTTGTTAAAATGACTCTATTTTGGTCTCCAAGTGTCTAAAAAAGCCTTTTTTTTTCAAAATAACTGAATTTGGTCACCAAAGGTCTGAAAAATACTTTAGTCAAAATGACTGTATTTTTGTCTTTTAGAGCCTTAAAAAGCCGGTTTTAGACAAGATTTTAGACATTTGGCTCCAATGGCCTGAACAAAATGTTTTGGTCAAAAATACTCTATTTTGGTCTCCAAGTGTCTAAAAACCTTTTGTTAGTCAAAATAACGGCATTTGGTCACTAAAGGTCTGAAAAAAAATTTAGTCAAAATTACTGTATTTTTTGTCTTTTACAGCCTTAAAAAGACGGTTTTAGACAAGATTTGTTTAAAACCGGCCATTTGGGCTCCAATGGCCTGAAAAAAATGTTTTGGTCAAAATGACTCTATTTTGGTCTCCAAGTGTCTAAAAACCTTTTGTTAGTCAAAATAACGGCATTTGGTCACCAAAGGTCTGAAAAAAAATTTAGTCAAAATGACTATATTTTTGTCTTTTAGAGCCTTAAAATGCCGGTTTAAGACAAGATTTGTCTAAAACCGGCCACTTGGGCTCCAATGGCTTGAAAATTATTTTTTTAGTTAAAATGACTCTATTTTGGTCTCCAAGTGTCTAAAAAGCCTTTTTAAGTCAAAATAACTGCATTTGGTCACCAAAGGTCTGAAAAAAAACTTAAGTCCAAATGACTATATTTTTTTCTTTGAGAGCCTTAAAAAGCCGGTTCTAGGCACGATTTTAGACATTAGGGCTTAAATGGCCTGAAAGATTTTTTTGGTCAAAATGACTCTATTTTGGTCTCCAAGTGTCTAAAAAGCCTTTTTTAGTCAAAATAACTTCATTTGGTCACCAAAGGTCTGAAAAAAAATTAGTCAAAATGACTGTATTTTTGTCTTTTAGAGCCTTAAAAAGCCGGTTTTAGACCAGATTTGTCTAAAACCGGCCATTTGGGCTCCAATGGCCTGAAAAATTTTTTTGGTCAAAATGACTCTATTTTGGTCTCCAAGTGTCTAAAAGGCCTTTTTTTGTCAAAATAACTGAATTTGGTCACCAAAGGTCTGAAAAATACTTTAGTCAAAATGACTGTATTTTTGTCTTTTAGATCCTTAAAAAGCCGGTTTTAGACAAGATTTGTCTAAAACCGGCCATTTGGGCTCCAATGGCCTGAAAAGAAATTTTCGGTCAAAATTACTCTGTTTTGGTCTCCAAGTGTCTAAAAATCGTTTTTTAGTCAAAATAACTGCATTTGGTCACCAAAGGTCAGAAAAAAAATTTCGTCAAAATGACTATATTTTTGTCTTTTAGAGCCTTAAAAAGCCGGTTTTAGACAAGATTTTAGACATTTGGCTCCAATGGCCTGAAAAAAATGTTTTGGTCAAAAATACTCTATTTTGGTCTCCAAGTGTCTAAAAACCTTTTGTTAGTCAAAATAACGGCATTTGGTCACCAAAGGTCTGAAAAAAAAATTAGTCAAAATTACTGTATTTTTTGTCTTTTACAGCCTTAAAAAGCCGGTTTTAGACAAGATTTGTTTAAAACCGGCAATTTGGGCTCCAATGGCCTGAAAAAAATGTTTTGGTCAAAATGACTCTATTTTGGTCTCCAAGTGTCTAAAAACCTTTTGTTAGTCAAAATAACGGCATTTGGTCACCAAAGGTCTGAAAAACAATTTAGTCAAAATGACTGTATTTTTGTCTTTTAGAGCCTTAAAAAGCCGGTTTAAGACAAGATTTGTCTAAAACCGGCCATTTGGGCTCCAATGGCCTGAAAATTATTTTTTAGTTAAAATGACTCTATTTCGGTCTCCAAGTGTCTAAAAAGCCTTTTTAAGTCAAAATAACTGCATTTGGTCACCAAAGGTCTGAAAAAATTAAGTCCAAATGACTATATTTTTTTCTTTGAGAGCCTTAAAAAGCCGGTTTTAGGCACGATTTTAGACATTTGGCTAAAATGGCCTGAAAAAAATGTTTTGGTCAAAAATACTCTATTTTGGTCTCCAAGTGTCTAAAAACCTTTTGTTAGTCAAAATAACGGCATTTGGTCACCAAAGGTCTGAAAAAAATTTAGTCAAAATGACTGTATTTTTTGTCTTTTAGAGCCTTAAAAAGCCGGTTTTAGACAAGAGTTGTCTAAAACCGGCCATTTGGGCTCCAATGGCATGAAAAAATGTTTTTGGTCAAAATGACTCAATTTTGGTCTCCAAGTGTCTAAAAAGCCTTTTTTAGTCAAAATAACTGCATTTCGTCACCAAAGGTCTAAAAAAAAATTAGTCAAAGTGTCTTTATTTTTGTCTTTTAGAGCCTTAACCACTTGCCGACTGCCGCACAAGTTTTTACGTCGGCAGTAAGCCCCTCACAGGCAAAGTGATGTTGATCTACGTTGCTAGCTTGTGAGGGTCTAGGGAGCGAGCGCGCGCCCCCGGAGGCGCGCTCCCGCGTGGTCACGGATCCCCCGCACGTTTGACCGGCGGACCCGATGTTCGCCGGTCACTCAGCGATCGTCACTGCAGAGGGAGAAAGTCAGGCGACTGATGTAAACAAGCCACCTGTCATTCTCCCCTGTGTAGAAACAGTGATCATACGGTTCTACTATGTAGGACCGTTGATCACTGTTCCTACAGCTCAAGCCACAACCAATCACAGTTAGAATCACGCCCCGAGGGACACACACAGCCCCTCCCTCTCAAAAAAAAGTTAACCCCCTTCACTGCCAGTGTAATTTTACAGTAACAGTGCATATGTATAGCACTGATTACTGTAGAAATGTCACTGGTAACCCCAAAAGTGTCAAAAATGTCAGTCAAGGGTCCGATCTGTCTGCCGCAATTTTGCAGTACCGCAAAAAAAATCGCAGATCGCCGCCATTACGCGTTGAAAAAAAAACTACAAAAACGACAAAAATCTTTCCCTTTGTTAGTAAACGCGATAACTTTTGTGTAAACCAATCAAAATACGCTTTTTTTTTTACCAAACATATGTAGCATAAAACAAATTGGCCAAAAATGTTAAAAAATTTTGATTTTCACATTTTTTGGGGGAATTTCATATAAAAAAATTTGAAAAATATTGCTATTTTTGCAAAATTGACGCTCTTTTTTTGTTTATAGCGCATGATCAAAAAATCGCACAGGTGATCAAATACCACCAAAAGAAAGCTCTGTTTGTGGGAAAAAAAGGAAGTCAAATTTGTTTAGGTACAGCGTCGCACGACTGCGCAATTGTCCGTTAAAGTCAACGCAGTGCCGAATCGCAAAATAGGCCCTGGTCAGGAAGGGGGTCAAATCTTCCGGGGGTTAAGTGGTTAAATAGCCGGTTTTAGACACGATTTGTCTAAAACCGGCCATTTGAGTTTCAATGGCCTGAAAAAAATGTTTGGTCAAAATGACTCTATTTTGGTCTCCAAGTGTCTAAAAAGCCTTTTTTAGTCAAAATAACTGCATTTGGTCACCAAAGGTCTGAAAAAAATGTAATCAAAATTACTATATTTTTGTCTTTTAGAGCCTTAAAAAGCCGGTTTTAGACAAGATTTTAGACATTTGGCTCCAATGGCCTGAAAAAAATGTTTTGGTCAAAATGAATCTATTTTGGTCTCCAAGTGTCTAAAAAGCCTTTTTAGTCAAAATAACTGCATTTGGTCACCAAAGATCTGAAAAAAAATGTAGTCAAATTGACTGTATTTTTGTCTTTTAGTGCCTTGAAAAGCCGGTTTTAGACAAGATTTTAGATTTTTGGGCTCCAATGGCCTGAAATTTTTTTTTGTTAAAATGACTCTATTTTGGTCTCCAAGTGTCTAAAAAAGTCTTTTTTAGTATAAATAAATGCATTTGGTCAGCAAAGGTCTGAAAAAATTAGTCAAAATTAATGTTTTTTTGTCTTTTAGTGTCTTAAAAAGCCGGTTTTAGACCAGATTTGTCTAAAACCGGCCATTTGGGCTCCAATGGCCTGAAAAAAACTTTTTGGTCAAAATGACTTTATTTTGGTCTCCAAGTGTCTAAAAAGCCTTTTTTAGTCAAAATAACTGCATTTGGTCACCAAAGGTCTGAAAAATACTTTAGTCAAAATGACTATATTTTTGTCTTTTAAAGCCTTAAAAAGCCGGTTTTAGACAAGATTTTAGACATTTGGCTCCAATGGCCTGAAAAAAATGTTTTGGTCAAAAAAACTCTATTTTGGTCTCCAAGTGTCTAGAAAATCTTTTGTTAGTCAAAATAACGGCATTTGGTCACCAAAGGTCTGAAAAAAATTTAGTCAAAATTACTGTATTTTTTGTCTTTTACAGCCTTAAAAAGCCGGTTTTAGACAAGATTTGTTTTAAACCGGCCATTTGGGCTCGATTGGCCTGAAAAAAATGTTTTGGTCAAAATGACTCTAATGTGGTCTCCAAGTGTCTAAAAACCTTTCGTTAGTCAAAATAACGGCATTTGGTCACCAAAGGTCTGAAAAACAATTTAGTCAAAATGACTGTATTTTTGTCTTTTAGAGCCTTAAAAAGCCGGTTTAAGACAAGATTTGTCTAAAACCAGCCATTTTGGGCTCCAATGGCCTGAAAATAATTTTTTGGGTCAAAATGACTCGATTTTGGCCTCCAAGAGTCTAAAAAGCCTTCCTTTTTTAGTCAAAATAACTGCATTTGGTCACCAAAGGTATGAAAAACACATTTAGTCAAATTGACTGTATTTTTGTCTTTTAGAGCCTTAAAAGGCGGGTTTTAGGCATGATTTTAGACATTTGGGCTCAAATGGCCTGAAAGATTTTTTTGGTCAAAATGACTCTATTTTGGTCTCCACGTGTCTAAAAAGCCTTTTTTAGTCAAAATAACTGCATTTGGTCACCAAAGGTCTGATAAAAAAATTAGTCAAAATGACTGTATTTTTGTCTTTTAGAGCCTTAAAAAGACGGTTTTAGACAAGATTTGTCTATAACTGGCCATTTGGGCTCCAATTGCCTGAAAAAAATTCGGTCAAAATTACTCTATTTTGGTCTCCAAGTGTCTAAAAAGCCTTTTTAGTCAAAATAACTGCATTTGGTAACCAAAGGTCTGAAAAAAATTTAGTCAAAATGACTATATTTTTGTCTTTTAGAGCCTTAAAATGCCGGTTTTAGACAAGATTTTAGACATTTGGCTACAATGGCCTGAAAAAAATGTTTTGGTCAAAATGACTCTATTTTGGTCTCCAAGTGTCTAAAAAGCCTTTTTAGTCACAATAAATGCATTTGGTCACCAAAGATCTGAAAAACATTTAGTCAAATTGACTGTATTTTTGTCTTTTAGAGCCTTGAAAAGCCGGTTTTAGACAAGATTTTAGATATTTGGGCTCCAATGGCCTGAAAATTTTTTTGTTAAAATGACTCTATTTTGGTCTCCAAGTGTCTAAAAAAGCCTTTTTTAGTATAAATAACTGCATTTGGTCACCAAAGGTCTGAAAAAAATTAGTCAAAATGACTGTATTTTTGTCTTTTAGAGCCTTAAAAAGCCGGTTTTAGATAAGAGTTGTCTAAAACCGGCCATTTGGGCTCCAATGGCCTGAAAAAAATTTGTTGGTAAAAATGACTCAATTTTGGTCTCCAAGTGTCTAAAAAAGCCTTTTTTAGTCAAAATAACTGCATTTTGTCACCAAAGGTCTAAAAAAATTAGTCAAAGTGACTTTATTTTTGTCTTTTAGAGCCTAAACCACTTGCCGACTGCCGCACGACTATTTACGTCGGCAGTAAGCCCCTCACAGGCAAAGTGATGTTGATCTATAGAATATAAATAAATCCGCGCTAAGGATGTCAGAGGATAAATTAAATGTGTGCACAGGTAAGCTGCAGCCTCACTTAAAATATAGCCAAAAGGCTATATAAATATGTATGTAAATATGAAGTGGTGGCGCTGCTTATAAAGTGCAAATAGGTATATATAGATATATAAAATGAAAAGAATATAAAATGTAGAAACACAGATGTGATTGAGGAATAAAAATATAAATATAAATGGTGGATATGTAAATAGTGCCACAATATAGTGAAAATCCAACATAAAATGGTATTGGGAATGAGTTAATATGGAATATATGAAAAAATATAAAAAAGTAAAATGAAGTACAATATAAATAACCACCAAAGTGCGTAATATAAAGTGCAAAGTACTACAATATATATATCCTAGTATATACCTAAAATAATAATATCAGCATGTTGCAATAAAATGGTAAGAGAATAACTTAAAATAATAATACATAGGTGATGGTATAATATGAAAAAGTGTGCAAAAAGTGCAACAATTAAACTGGGTGTGCGGGAAACTTTTCCGGAAAAATAAATAAGAGTGCGGGAAACTATTTTTTCAAAGTGCAGCTAGAAGTGATGTGATCTAAATTCATGTGATAAATAAGTCCGTATAATAGTAAAGGTGCAAACAATATTATGGGCAAGCTAGATGTGCGAAGAAATATGAACTCCAAGGTGAAAATAAGAAATGGTATTCAATCAGATCAGCTGATAAAATAAGTCCATATATAGATGATTGTGCCCCGAGGAGTGGTGAATGAATAAGTATCCTGCGGTGACCCCCAAGGTGGGTGACTGGCGAGTGGTGGGGAAACCTCTAGTAGAAAAACCTACTCACCAGATGTACCTACCCCACACAGGGGTATAGGGCAGGTACTGTAGAAATATCCTGTTGGTCCTGGCTCTGGGTAGTAGTTCCCTTCCTGGGGGAGATGTAGTATAGGGTCGGCAGGGATATCCTAAAGTGGGATCCTATCCGATAGTAGGATATCCAACGATCCGTGGGGTGAACTGATATGGCCACTCAAAGGTATGTGGATGGAAGGATCATATAAATAGAAAAGAACTCGATAGTGTAATACCGTTTTTAAAGTTTATTCCTTCCAGCAGTAACATAAAAATGGGTACTCACATAGATAAAATCAGTAAACAGCAAAGCAGTGGCGTCCCGGAACGCAATGCGTTCCAACTGGAGACCGGAACCGGAAGTGACGTGACGGCGCTGTACGCGTTTCGTCATGTGAAGATGCTGCAGAAGACGTCACATGACGAAACACGTACAGCGCCGTCACGTCACTTCCGGTTCCGGTCTCCAGTTGGAACGCATTGCGTTCCAGGACGCCACTACCTCGCTGTTTACTGATTTTATCTATGTGAGTACCCATTTTTATGTTACTGCTGGAAGGAATAAACTTTAAAAACGGTATTACACTATCGAGTTCTTTTCTATTGATATGATCCTTCCATCCACATACCTTTGAGTGGCCATATCAGTTCACCCCACCGATCGTTGGATATCCTACTATCGGATAGGATCCCACTTTAGGATATCCCTGCGGACCCTATACTACATCTCCCCCAGGAAGGGAACTACTACCCAGAGCCAGGACCAACAGGATATTTCTACAGTACCTGCCCTATACCCCTGTGTGGGGTAGGTACATCTGGTGAGTAGGTTTTTCTACTAGAGGTTTCCCCGCCACTCGCCAGTCACCCACCTTGGGGGTCACCGCAGGATACTTATTCATTCACCACTCCTCGAGGCACAATCATCTATATATGGACTTATTTTATCAGCAGATCTGATTGAATACCATTTCTTATTTTCACCTTGGAGTTCATATTTCTTCGCACATCTAGCTTGCCCATAATATTGTTTGCACCTTTACTATTATACGGACTTATTTATCACATGATGTTGATCTATGTTGCTAGCCTGTGAGGGTCTAGGGAGCGAGCGCACGCCCCCGGAGGCGAGCTCCCGCGTGGTCTTGGATCCTTGCACGTGTGACCGGCGGACCCGATGTCCGCCGGTCACTCGGCGATCGTCACTGCAGAGGGAGAAAGTCAGGCGACTGATGTAAACAAGCCGCCTGTCATTCTCCCCTGTGTAGAAACAGTGATCATACGGTTCTACTATGTAGGACCGTTGATCACTGTTCCTACAGCTCAAGCCACAGCCAATCACAGTTAGAATCACGCCACTAGGGACACACACAGCCCCTCCCTCTCAAAAAAAGTTAACCCCTTCACTGCCAGTGTAATTTTACTGGTACAGTGCATATGTATAGCACTAATTACTGTAGAAATGTCACTGGTAACCCCAAAAGTGTCAAAAATGTCAGTCAAGGGTCCGATCTGTCTGCCGCAATTTTGCAGTACCGCAAAAAAAATCGCAATTACGCGTTGAAAAAAAACCCAACAAAAATGACAAAAATCTTTCCCTTTATTAGTAAACGCGATAACTTTTGCGCAAGCCAATCAAAATATGCTTTTTGCGATTTTTTTTACCAAACATATGTAGCATAAACAAATTGGCCAAAAATGTTAAAAAACTTTGATTTTTACATTTTTTTGGTGAATTTCATATAAAAAAATGTGAAAAATATTGCTATTTTTGCAAAATTGACGCTCTTTTTTTGTTTATAGCGCATGATCAAAAAATCGCACAGGTGATCTTTTAGAGCCTTGAAAAGCCGGTTTTAGACAAGATTTTAGATTTTTGGGCTCCAATGGCCTGAAATTTTTTTGTTAAAATGACTCTATTTTGGTCTCCAAGTGTCTAAAAAAGCCTTTTTTAGTATAAATAAATGCATTTGGTCACCAAAGGTCTGAAAAAAAACTAGTCAAAATTAATGTATTTTTGTCTTTTAGTGTCTTAAAAAGCCGGTTTTAGACCAGATTTGTCTAAAACCGGCCATTTGGGCTCCAATGGCCTGAAAAATTTTTTTGGTCAAAATGACTCTATTTTGGTCTCCAATTGTCTAAAAAGCCTTTTTTCCAAAATAACTGAATTTGGTCACCAAAGGTCTGAAAAATACTTTAGTCAAAATTACTGTATTTTTGTCTTTTAGAGCCTTAAAAAGACGGTTTTAGACAAGATTTTAGACATTTGGCTCCAATGGCCTGAAAAAAATGTTTTGGTCAAAAATACTCTATTTTGGTCTCCAAGTGTCTAAAAACCTTTTGTTAGTCAAAATAACGGCATTTGGTCACCAAAGGTCTGAAAAAAAATGTAGTCAAAATTACTGTATTTTTTGTCTTTTACAGCCTTAAAAAGACGGTTTTAGACAAGATTTGTTTAAAACCGGCCATTTGGGCTCCAATGGCCTGAAAAAAATGTTTTGGTCAAAATGACTCTATTTTGGTCTCCAAGTGTCTAAAAACCTTTTGTTAGTCAAAATAACGGCATTTGGTCACCAAAGGTCTGAAAAAAAATTTAGTCAAAATGACTTTATTTTTTTCTTTGAGAGCCTTAAAAAGCCGGTTTTAGACAAGATTTTAGACATTTGGCTCCAATAGCCTGAAGAAATTTTTTGGGTCAAAATGACTCGATTTTGGTCTCCAAGTGTCTAAAAAGCCTTCCTTTTTTAGTCAAAATAACTGCATTTGGTCACCAAAGGTATGAAAAACAAATTTAGTCAAATTGACTGTATTTTTGTCTTTTAGAGCCTTAAAACGCGGGTTTTAGGCACGATTTTAGACATTTGGGCTCAAATGGCCTGAAAGATTTTTTTGGTCAAAATGACTCTATTTTGGTCTCCAAGTGTCTAAAAAGCCTTTTTTAGTCAAAATATCTGCATTTGGTCACCAAAGGTCTGATAAAAAAAATTAGTCAAAATGACTGCATTTTTGTCTTTTAGAGCCTTAACCACTTGCCGACCGCCGCACGACTATCTACGTCGGCGGTCAGCCCCTCACAGGCAAACTAACGTAGGGCTACGTTGCTTGCTTGTGAGGGTCTAGGGAGCGAGCGCGCGCCCCCGGA
This sequence comes from Pelophylax lessonae, assembly GCF_965119305.1. NCBI lineage: Eukaryota > Metazoa > Chordata > Amphibia > Anura > Ranidae > Pelophylax > Pelophylax lessonae. Next base: position 243,608,325 of record NC_138772.1, read on the forward strand.
GGCACGCTCCCGCTCCCGCGTGGTCACGGACCCCCCCGCGCGTGTGACCAGCGGACCCGATGTCCGCCGGCCACTCGGCGATGGGGGGGAGAGGGAGAATGTCAGGCAGCTTGTGTAAACAAACTGCCTGTCATTCTCCTCGCTGCAAAGACACTGATAAAACGGATCTGGTATGTAGATCCGTTGATCAGTGTCCTTACAGCTAGAGCCACAGCCAATCACAGTAGAAACCACGCCCCTAGGGACACACACAGCCCCTCCCTTCCAAATAAAGTTAACCCCTTCACTACCAGTGTATTTTTACAGTAACAGTGCATATGTATAGCACTGATTACTGTAGAAATGTCACTGGTAACCCCAAAAGTGTCAAAAATGTCAGTCAAGGGTCCGATCTGTCCGCCGCAATGTCGCAGTACCGCAAAAAAAATCGCAGATCGCCGCCATTACGCGTTAAAAAAAAAACAACAAAAATGACAAAAATCTTTCCCTTTGTTAGTAAACGCGATAACTTTTGCGCAAACCAATCAAAATACGCTTTTTGCGATTTTTTTTACCAAACATAGGTAGCATAAAACAAATTGGCCGAAAATTTTTAAAAATTTTGATTTTTACATTTTTTTTTGGGGGAATTTCATATAAAAAAATGTGAAAAATATTGCTATTTTTGCAAAATTGACGCTCTTTTTTTGTTTATAGCGCGTGATCAAAAAATCGCACAGGTGATCAAATACCACCAAAAGAAAGCTCTGTTTGTGGGAAAAAAGGACGTCAAATTCGTTTAGGTACAGCGTCGCACGACCGCGCAATTGTGCGTTAAATTCACGCAGTGCCGAATCGCAAAATACCCCCTGGTCGGAATGGGGGTAAAATTTTCCGGGGCTTAAGTGGTTAAAAAGCCGATTTTAGACAAGATTTGTCTATAACTGGCCATTTGGGCTCCAATTGCCTGAAAAAACATTCGGTCAAAATGACTCTATTTTGGTCTCCAAGTGTCTAAAAAGCCTTTTTTAGTCACAATAAATGCATTTGGTCACCAAAGATCTGAAAAAAACTAGTCAAAATTAATGTATTTTTGTCTTTTAGTGTCTTAAAAAGCCGGTTTTAGACCAGATTTGTCTAAAACCGGCCATTTGGGCTCCAATGGCCTGAAAAATTTTTTTGGTCAAAATGACTCTATTTTGGTCTCCAAGTGTCTAAAAAGCCTTTTTTGTCAAAATAACTGAATTTGGTCACCAAAGTTCTGAAAAATACTTTAGTCAAAATGACTGTATTTTTGTCTTTTAGAGCCTTAACCACTTGCCGACCGAGTACGGTAATAGTACTGCGGCAAAGTGGTTCGTTATCATCTGATGACGTAGTATTAACGTCGTCAGACACTCCCCCTTCTGGGCGGCGCTTGCGCGCCGCCGGAGGCTCGCTCCCACTGTTTTCATTCACAGCGGGAGTCGGGCCAGGGGAGGAGCAGCGGCGATCGCCGCTGCTCTGCCCCGATCGCCGGGGATCTAGTGTGGAGATCCGCCCGCTGTGTGTAAACACAGCAGGCGGATCTCCATAGTGACAGGGAGTGACAGATCGGACTGTTCAGCATAGCTGGACATCCGATCTGTCCATGACTCACTCAGTCACCTCCCCCCCCACACGTCAGTAAGCACCAGGCATACATTAACCCCTCCCTCTCCAATAAAATTAACCCCTTCCCTGCCAGTGTCATTTTTACAGTAACAGTGCATATATATAGCACTGATTACTGCAGTAATGTCACTGGTAACCCCAAAAGTGTCAAAAATGTCAGTCAAGGGTCCGATCTGTCCGCCGCAATGTCGCAGTCCCACAAAAAAAATCGCAGATCGCCGCCATTACGCGTTAAAAAAAAACACCAAAAATGACAGAAATCTTTCCCTTTGTTAGTAAACGCAATAACTTTTGCGCAAACCAATCAAAATACGCTTATTGTGATTTTTTTTACCAAACATAGGTAGCAGAAAACAAATTGGCCAAAAATTTTTTAAAAAATTGGTTTTTACATCTTTTTTGGGGGGAATTTCATATAAAAAAATGTTAAAAATATTGTTATTTTTTCAAAATAAACGCTCTTTTTTTGTTTATAGCGCAAAAAGTAAAAATCGCACAGGTGATCAAATACCACCAAAAGAAAGCTCTGTTTGTGGGAAAAAAAGGACGTAAATTTCGTTTGGGTACGGCGTCGCACGACCGCGCAATTGTCAGTTGAAGTCGCACATCGCCGAATCGCAAAAAGTGGCCTGGACGGAAGACAGCAAAATCCTCCGGTGGTAAAGTGGTTAAAAAGCCGGTTTTAGACAAGATTTGTCTAAAACCGGCCATTTGGGCTCCAATGGCCTGAAAAGAAATTTTCGGTCAAAATTACTCTGTTTTGGTCTCCAAGTGTCTAAAAATCGTTTTTTAGTCAAAATAACTGCATTTGGTCACCAAAGGTCAGAAAAAAAATTTCGTCAAAATGACTATATTTTTGTCTTTTAGAGCCTTAAAAAGCCGGTTTTAGATAAGATTTTAGACATTTGGCTCCAATGGCCTGAAAAAAATGTTTTGGTCAAAAATACTCTATTTTGGTCTCCAAGTGTCTAAAAACCTTTTGTTAGTCAAAATAACGGCATTTGGTCACCAAAGTTCTGAAAAAAAGAATTAGTCAAAATTACTGTATTTTTTGTCTTTTACAGCCTTAAAAAGCTGGTTTTAGACAAGATTTGTTTAAAACCGGCAATTTGGGCTCCAATGGCCTGAAAAAAATGTTTTGGTCAAAATGACTCTATTTTGGTCTCCAAGTGTCTAAAAAGCCTTTTTAAGTCAAAATAACTGCATTTGGTCACCAAAGGTCTGAAAAAAATTAAGTCCAAATGACTATATTTTTTCTTTGAGAGCCTTAAAAAGCCGGTTTTAGGCACGATTTTAGACATTTGGCTAAAATGGCCTGAAAAAAATGTTTTGGTCAAAAATACTCTATTTTGGTCTTCAAGTGTCTAAAAACCTTTTGTTAGTCAAAATAACGGCATTTGGTCACCAAAGGTCTGAAAAAAATTTAGTCAAAATGACTGTATTTTTTGTCTTTTAGAGCCTTAAAAATCCGGTTTTAGACAAGAGTTGTCTAAAACCGGCCATTTGGGCTCCAATGGCATGAAAAAATGTTTTTGGTCAAAATGACTCAATTTTGGTCTCCAAGTGTCTAAAAAGCCTTTTTTAGTCAAAATAACTGCATTTCGTCACCAAAGGTCTAAAAAAAAATTAGTCAAAGTGTCTTTATTTTTGTCTTTTAGAGCCTTAACCACTTGCCGACTGCCGCACGACTATTTACGTCGGCAGTAAGCCCCTCACAGGCAAAGTGATGTTGATCTACGTTGCTAGCTTGTGAGGGTCTAGGGAGCGAGCGCGCGCCCCCGGAGGCGCGCTCCCGCGTGGTCACAGATCCCCCGCACGTGTTACCGGCGGACCCGATGTTCGCTGGTCACTCGGCGATCGTCACTGCAGAGGGAGAAAGTCAGGCGACTGATGTAAACAAACCGCCTTTCATTCTCCCCTGTGTAGAAACAGTGATCATACGGTTCTACTATGTAGGACCGTTGATCACTGTTCCTACAGCTCAAGCCACAACCAATCACAGTTAGAATCACGCCCCAAGGGACACACACAGCCCCTCCCTCTCAAAAAAAGTTAACCCCCTTCACTGCCAGTGTAATTTTACAGTAACAGTGCATATGTATAGCACTGATTACTGTAGAAATGTCACTGGTAACCCCAAAAGTGTCAAAAATGTCAGTCAAGGGTCCGATCTGTCTGCCGCAATTTTGCAGTACCGCAAAAAAAATCGCAGATCGCCGCCATTACGCGTTGAAAAAAAAATAAAAAAAACAACAAAAATCTTTCCCTTTGTTAGTAAACGCGATAACTTTTGCGCAAACCAATCAAAATACGCTTTTTTTTTTACCAAACATATGTAGCATAAAACAAATTGAACGAAAATGTTAAAAAATTTTGATTTTCACATATTTTTGGGGAATTTCATGTAAAAAAATGTGAAAAATATTGCTATTTTTGCAAAATTGACGCTTTTTTTGTTTATAGCGCATGATCAAAAAATCGCACAGGTGATCAAATACCACCAAAAGAAAGCTCTGTTTGTGGGAAAAAAAGGAAGTCAAATTTGTTTAGGTACAGCGTCGCACGACCGCGCAATTGTCCGTTAAAGTCAACGCAGTGCCGAATCGCAAAATAGGCCCTGGTCAGGAAGGGGGTCAAATCTTCCGGGGGTTAAGTGGTAAATAGCCGGTTTTAGACACGATTTGTCTAAAACCGGCCATTTGAGTTTCAATGGCCTGAAAAAAATGTTTGGTCAAAATGACTCTATTTTTGTCTCCAAGTGTCTAAAAAGCCTTTTTTAGTCAAAATAACTGCATTTGGTCACCAAAGGTCTGATAAAAAAAATTGTCAAGATGACTGTATTTTTGTCTTTTAGAACCTTAAAAAGCCGGTTTTAGACAAGATTTGTCTATAACTGGCCATTTGGGCTCCAATTGCCTGAAAAAAAATCGGTCAAAATGACTCTATTTTGGTCTCCAAGTGTCTAAAAAGCCTTTTTTAGTCAAAATAACTGCATTTGGTAACCAAAGGTCTGAAAAAAAATGTAGTCAAAATTACTATATTTTTGTCTTTAAGAGCCTTAAAAAGCCGGTTTTAGACAAGATTTTAGACATTTGGCTCCAATGGCCTGAAAAAAATGTTTTGGTCAAAATGACTCTATTTTGGTCTCCAAGTGTCTAAAAAGCCTTTTTAGTCAAAATAACTGCATTTGGTCACGAAAGATCTGAAAAAAAATTTAGTCAAATTGACTGTATTTTTGTGTTTTAGTGCCTTGAAAAGCCGGTTTTAGACAAGATTTGTCTAAAACCGGCCATTTGGGCTCCAATGGCCTGAAAAGAAATTTTCGGTCAAAATTACTCTGTTTTGGTCTCCAAGTGTCTAAAAATCGTTTTTTAGTCAAAATAACTGCATTTGGTCACCAAAGGTCAGAAAAAAAATTTCGTCAAAATGACTATATTTTTGTCTTTTAAAGCCTTAAAAAGCCGGTTTTAGACAAGATTTTAGACATTTGGCTCCAATGGCCTGAAAAAAATGTTTTGGTCAAAAATACTCTATTTCGGTCTCCAAGTGTCTAAAAACCTTTTGTTAGTCAAAATAACGGCATTTGGTCACCAAAGGTCTGAAAAAAAATTAGTCAAAATTACTGTATTTTTTGTCTTTTACAGCCTTAAAAAGCCGGTTTTAGACAAGATTTGTTTAAAACCGGCAATTTGGGCTCCAATGGCCTGAAAAAATGTTTTGGTCAAAATGACTCTATTTTGGTCTCCAAGTGTCTAAAAACCTTTTGTTAGTCAAAATAACGGCATTTGGTCACCAAAGGTCTGAAAAACAATTTAGTCAAAATGACTGTATTTTTGTCTTTTAGAGCCTTAAAAAGCCGGTTTAAGACAAGATTTGTCTAAAACCGGCCATTTGGGCTCCAATGGCCTGAAAATTATTTTTTAGTTAAAATGACTCTATTTCGGTCTCCAAGTGTCTAAAAAGCCTTTTTTAGTCAAAATAACTGCATTTGGTAACCAAAGGTCTGAAAAAAAATGTAGTCAAAATTACTATATTTTTGTCTTTAAGAGCCTTAAAAAGCCGGTTTTAGACAAGATTTTAGACATTTGGCTCCAATGGCCTGAAAAAAATGTTTTGGTCAAAATGACTCTATTTTGGTCTCCAAGTGTCTAAAAAGCCTTTTTAGTCAAAATAACTGCATTTGGTCACGAAAGATCTGAAAAAAAATTTAGTCAAATTGACTGTATTTTTGTCTTTTAGTGCCTTGAAAAGCCGGTTTTAGACAAGATTTGTCTAAAACCGGCCATTTGGGTTCCAATGGCCTGAAAAGAAATTTTCGGTCAAAATTACTCTGTTTTGGTCTCCAAGTGTCTAAAAATCGTTTTTTAGTCAAAATAACTGCATTTGGTCACCAAAGGTCAGAAAAAAAATTTCGTCAAAATGACTATATTTTTGTCTTTTAAAGCCTTAAAAAGCCGGTTTTAGACAAGATTTTAGACATTTGGCTCCAATGGCCTGAAAAAAATGTTTTGGTCAAAAATACTCTATTTTGGTCTCCAAGTGTCTAAAAACCTTTTGTTAGTCAAAATAACGGCATTTGGTCACCAAAGGTCTGAAAAAGAAAATTAGTCAAAATTACTGTATTTTTTGTCTTTTACAGCCTTAAAAAGCTGGTTTTAGACAAGATTTGTTTAAAACCGGCAATTTGGGCTCCAATGGCCTGAAAAAAATGTTTTGGTCAAAATGACTCTATTTTGGTCTCCAAGTGTCTAAAAACATTTTGTTAGTCAAAATAACGGCATTTGGTCACCAAAGGTCTGAAAAACAATTTAGTCAAAATGACTGTATTTTTGTCTTTTAGAGCCTTAAAAAGCCGGTTTAAGACAAGATTTGTCTAAAACCGGCCATTTGGGCTCCAATGGCCTGAAAATTATTTTTTAGTTAAAATGACTCTATTTCGGTCTCCAAGTGTCTAAAAAGCCTTTTTAAGTCAAAATAACTGCATTTGGTCACCAAAGGTCTGAAAAAATTAAGTCCAAATGACTATATTTTTTTCTTTGAGAGCCTTAAAAAGCCGGTTTTAGGCACGATTTTAGACATTTGGCTAAAATGGCCTGAAAAAAATGTTTTGGTCAAAAATACTCTATTTTGGTCTCCAAGTGTCTAAAAACCTTTTGTTAGTCAAAATAACGGCATTTGGTCACCAAAGGTCTGAAAAAAATTTAGTCAAAATGACTGTATTTTTTGTCTTTTAGAGCCTTAAAAAGCTGGTTTTAGACAAGATTTGTCTAAAACCGGCCATTTGGGCTCCAATGGCCTGAAAAGAAATTTTCGGTCAAAATTACTCTGTTTTGGTCTCCAAGTGTCTAAAAATCGTTTTTTAGTCAAAATAACTGCATTTGGTCACCAAAGGTTAGAAAAAAAATTTCGTCAAAATGACTATATTTTTGTCTTTTAGAGCCTTAAAAAGCCGGTTTTAGACAAGATTTTAGACATTTGGCTCCAATGGCCTGAAAAAAATGTTTTGGTCAAAAATACTCTATTTTGGTCTCCAAGTGTCTAAAAACCTTTTGTTAGTCAAAATAACGGCATTTGGTCACCAAAGGTCTGAAAAAAAATTAGTCAAAATTACTGTATTTTTTGTCTTTTACAGCCTTAAAAAGCTGGTTTTAGACAAGATTTGTTTAAAACCGGCAATTTGGGCTCCAATGGCCTGAAAAAAATGTTTTGGTCAAAATGACTCTATTTTGGTCTCCAAGTGTCTAAAAACATTTTGTTAGTCAAAATAACGGCATTTGGTCACCAAAGGTCTGAAAAACAATTTAGTCAAAATGACTGTATTTTTGTCTTTTAGAGCCTTAAAAAGCCGGTTTAAGACAAGATTTGTCTAAAACCGGCCATTTGGGCTCCAATGGCCTGAAAATTATTTTTTAGTTAAAATGACTCTATTTCGGTCTCCAAGTGTCTAAAAAGCCTTTTTAAGTCAAAATAACTGCATTTGGTCACCAAAGGTCTGAAAAAATTAAGTCCAAATGACTATATTTTTTTCTTTGAGAGCCTTAAAAAGCCGGTTTTAGGCACGATTTTAGACATTTGGCTAAAATGGCCTGAAAAAAATGTTTTGGTCAAAAATACTCTATTTTGGTCTCCAAGTGTCTAAAAACCTTTTGTTAGTCAAAATAACGGCATTTGGTCACCAAAGGTCTGAAAAAAATTTAGTCAAAATGACTGTATTTTTTGTCTTTTAGAGCCTTAAAAAGCTGGTTTTAGACAAGATTTGTCTAAAACCGGCCATTTGGGCTCCAATGGCCTGAAAAGAAATTTTCGGTCAAAATTACTCTGTTTTGGTCTCCAAGTGTCTAAAAATCGTTTTTTAGTCAAAATAACTGCATTTGGTCACCAAAGGTTAGAAAAAAAATTTCGTCAAAATGACTATATTTTTGTCTTTTAGAGCCTTAAAAAGCCGGTTTTAGACAAGATTTTAGACATTTGGCTCCAATGGCCTGAAAAAAATGTTTTGGTCAAAAATACTCTATTTTGGTCTCCAAGTGTCTAAAAACCTTTTGTTAGTCAAAATAACGGCATTTGGTCACCAAAGGTCTGAAAAAAAATTAGTCAAAATTACTGTATTTTTTGTCTTTTACAGCCTTAAAAAGCCGGTTTTAGACAAGATTTGTTTAAAACCGGCAATTTGGGCTCCAATGGCCTGAAAAAATGTTCTGGTCAAAATGACTCTATTTTGGTCTCCAAGTGTCTAAAAACCTTTTGTTAGTCAAAATAACGGCATTTGGTCACCAAAGGTCTGAAAAACAATTTAGTCAAAATGACTGTATTTTTGTCTTTTAGAGCCTTAAAAAGCCGGTTTAAGACAAGATTTGTCTAAAACCGGCCATTTGGGCTCCAATGGCCTGAAAATTATTTTTTAGTTAAAATGACTCTATTTCGGTCTCCAAGTGTCTAAAAAGCCTTTTTAAGTCAAAATAACTGCATTTGGTCACCAAAGGTCTGAAAAAATTAAGTCCAAATGACTATATTTTTTTCTTTGAGAGCCTTAAAAAGCCGGTTTTAGGCACGATTTTAGACATTTGGCTAAAATGGCCTGAAAAAAATGTTTTGGTCAAAAATACTCTATTTTGGTCTCCAAGTGTCTAAAAACCTTTTGTTAGTCAAAATAACGGCATTTGGTCACCAAAGGTCTGAAAAAAATTTAGTCAAAATGACTGTATTTTTTGTCTTTTAGAGCCTTAAAAAGCCAGTTTTAGACAAGAGTTGTCTAAAACCGGCCATTTTGGCTCCAATGGCATGAAAAAATTTTTTTGGTCAAAATGACTCAATTTTGGTCTCCAAGTGTCTAAAAAGCCTTTTTAGTCAAAATAACTGCATTTCGTCACCAAAGGTCTAAAAAAAAAATTAGTCAAAGTGTCTTTATTTTTGTCTTTTAGAGCCTTAACCACTTGCCGACTGCCGCACGACTATTTACGTCGGCAGTAAGCCCCTCACAGGCAAAGTGATGTTGATCTACGTTGCTAGCTTGTGAGGGTCTAGGGAGCGAGCGCGCGCCCCCGGAGGCGCGCTCCCGCGTGGTCACGGATCCCCCGCACGTGTGACCGGCAGACCCGATGTTCGCCGGTCACTCGGCGATTGTCACTGCAGAGGGAGAAAGTCAGGTGACTGATATAAACAAGCCGCCTGTCATTCTCCCCTGTGTAGAAACAGTGATCATACGGTTCTACTATGTAGGACCGTTGATCACTGTTCCTACAGCTCAAGCCACAGCCAATCACAGTTAGAATCACGCCCCGAGGGACACACACAGCCCCTCCCTCTCAAAAAAAGTTAACCCCCTTCACCGCCAGTGTAATTTTACAGTAACAGTGCATATGTATAGCACTGATTACTGTAGAAATGTCACTGGTAACCCCAAAAGTGTCAAAAATGTCAGTCAAGGGTCCGATCTGTCTGCCGCAATTTTGCAGTACCGCAAAAGAAATCGCAGATCGCCGCCATTACGCGTTGAAAAAAAAACTACAAAAATGACAAAAATCTTTCCCTTTGTTAGTAAACGCGATAACTTTTGCGCAAACCAATCAAAATACGCTTTTTTTTTACCAAACATATGTAGCATAAAACAAATTGGCCGAAAATGTTAAAAAAATTTTGATTTTCACATTTTTTGGGGGAATTTCATATAAAAAAATGTGAAAAATATTGCTATTTTTGCAAAATTGACGCTCTTTTTTTGTTTATAGCGCATGATCAAAAAATCGCACAGGTGATCAAATACCACCAAAAGAAAGCTCTGTTTGTGGGAAAAAAAGGAAGTCAAATTTGTTTAGGTACAGCGTCGCACGACCGCGCAATTGTCCGTTAAAGTCAACGCAGTGCCAAATTGCAAAATAGGCCCTGGTCAGGAAGGGGGTCAAATCTTCCGGGGGTTAAGTGGTTAAATAGCCGGTTTTAGACACGATTTGTCTAAAACCGGCCATTTGAGTTTCAATGTCCTGAAAAAAATGTTTGGTCAAAATGACTCTATTTTGGTCTCCAAGTGTCTAAAAAGCCTTTTTTAGTCAAAATAACTGCATTTGGTCACCAAAGGTCTGATAAAAAAAATTGTCAAGATGACTGTATTTTTGTCTTTTAGAGCCTTAAAAAGCCGGTTTTAGACAAGATTTGTCTATAACTGGCCATTTGGGCTCCAATTGCCTGAAAAAAAACGGTCAAAATGACTCTATTTTGGTCTCCAAGTGTCTAAAAAGCCTTTTTTAGTCAAAATAACTGCATTTGGTCACCAAAGGTCTGAAAAAAAATGTAGTCAAAATTACTATATTTTTGTCTTTTAGAGCCTTAAAAAGCCGGTTTTAGACAAGATTTTAGACATTTGGCTCCAATGGCCTGAAAAAATGTTTTGGTCAAAATGAATCTATTTTGGTCTCCAAGTGTCTAAAAAGCCTTTTTAGTCAAAATAACTGCATTTGGTCACCAAAGATCTGAAAAAAATTTAGTCAAATTGACTGTATTTTTGTCTTTTAGTGCCTTGAAAAGTCGGTTTTAGACAAGATTTTAGATTTTTGTGCTCCAATGGCCTGAAAATTTTTTTGTTAAAATGACTCTATTTTGGTCTCCAAGTGTCTAAAAAAGTCTTTTTTAGTATAAATAAATTTATTTGGTCAGCAAAGGTATGAAAAAATTAGTCAAAATTAATGTATTTTTGTCTTTTAGTGTCTTAAAAAGCCGGTTTTAGACCAGATTTGTCTAAAACCGGCCATTTGGGCTCATATGGCCTGAAAAAAACTTTTTGGTCAAAATGACTCTATTTTGGTCTCCAAGTGTCTAAAAAGCCTTTTTTAGTCAAAATAACTGCATTTGGTCACCAAAGGTCTGAAAAATACTATAGTCAAAATGACTATATTTTTGTCTTTTAAAGCCTTAAAAAGCCGGTTTTAGACAAGATTTTAGACATTTGGCTCCAATGGCCTGAAAAAAATGTTTTGGTCAGAAATACTCTATTTTGGTCTCCAAGTGTCTAAAAACCTTTTGTTAGTCAAAATAACGGCATTTGGTCACCAAAGGTCTGAAAAAAAAATTAGTCAAAATTACTGTATTTTTTGTCTTTTACAGCCTTAAAAAGCCGGTTTTAGACAAGATTTGTTTAAAACCGGCCATTTGGGCTCGATTGGCCTGAAAAAAATGTTTTGGTCAAAATGACTCTATTTTGGTCTCCAAGTGTATAAAAACCTTTCGGTAGTCAAAATAACGGCATTTCGTCACCAAAGGTCTAAAAAAATTTAGTCAAAGTGACTTTATTTTTGTCTTTTAGAGCCTTAACCACTATATACGTTGGCAGTAAGCCCCTCACAGGCAAAGTGATGTTGATCTACGTTGCTAGCCTGTTAGGGTCTAGGGAGCGAGCGCACGCCCCGGAGGCGAGCTCCCGCGTGGTCATGGATCCCCCGCACGTGTCCCCCGATGTCTGCCGGTCACTTGGCGATCCGACAGAGGGAGAAAGTCAGGCGACTGATGTAAACAAGCCCCCTGTCATTCTCCCCTGTGTAGAAACAGTGATCATACGGTTCTACTATGTAGGACCGTTGATCACTGTTCCTACAGCTCAAGCCACAGCCAATCACAGTTAGAATCACGCCCCTAGGGACACACACAGCCCCTCCCTCTCAAAAAAAGTTAACCCCTTCACTGCCAGTGTAATTTTACAGTAACAGTGCATATGTATAGCACTGATTACTGTAGAAATGTCACTGGTAACCCCGAAAGTGTCAAAAATGTCAGTCAAGGGTCCGATCTGTCTGCCGCAATTTTGCAGTACTGCAAAAAAAGAAAATCGCAGATCGCCGCCATTACACGTTGAAAAAAAACCAACAAAAATTACAAAAAATCTTTCCCTTTGTTAGTAAACGCGATAACTTTTGCGCACACCAATCAAAATACGCTTTTTGCGATTTTTTTAACCAAACATGTAGCATAAACAAATTGGCCGAAAATGTTAAAAAACTTTGATTTTTACATTTTTTGGTGAATTTCATATAAAAAAATGTGAAAAATATTGCTATTTTTGCAAAATTGACGCTCTTTTTTTGTTTATAGCGCATGATCAAAAAATCGCACAGGTGATCTTTTAGAGCCTTGAAAAGCCGGTTTTAGACAAGATTTTAGATTTTTGGGCTCCAATGGCCTGAAATTTTTTTGTTAAAATGACTCTATTTTGGTCTCCAAGTGTCGAAAAAAGCCTTTTTTAGTATAAATAAATGCATTTGGTCACCTAAGGTCTGAAAAAAAGCTAGTCAAAATTAATGTATTTTAGTCTTTTAGTGTCTTAAAAAGCCGGTTTTAGACCAGATTTGTCTCCAATGGCCTGAAAAACAATTTTTGGTCAAAATGACTCTATTTTGGTCTCCAAGTGTCTAAAAAGCCTTTTTTTTTTCAAAATAACTGAATTTGGTCACCAAAGGTCTGAAAAATACTTTATTCAAAATGACTGTATTTTTGTCTTTTAGAGCCTTAAAAAGCCGGTTTTAGACAAGATTTTAGACATTTGGCTCCAATGGCCTGAAAAAAATGTTTTGGTCAAAAATACTCTATTTTGGTCTCCAAGTGTCTAAAAACCTTTTGTTAGTCAAAATAACGGCATTTGGTCACCAAAGGTCTGAAAAAAATTTAGTCAAAATTACTGTATTTTTTGTCTTTTACAGCCTTAAAAAGACGGTTTTAGACAAGATTTGTTTAAAACCGGCCATTTGGGCTCCAATGGCCTGAAAAAAATGTTTTGGTCAAAATGACTCTATTTTGGTCTCCAAGTGTCTAAAAACCTTTTGTTAGTCAAAATAACGGCATTTGGTCACCAAAGGTCTGAAAAAAAATTTAGTCAAAATGACTATATTTTTGTCTTTTAGAGCCTTAAAAAGCCGGTTTAAGACAAGATTTGTCTAAAACCAGCCATTTGGGCTCCAATGGCTTGAAAATTATTTTTTTAGTTAAAATGACTCTATTTTGGTCTCCAAGTGTCTAAAAAGCCTTTTTAAGTCAAAATAACTGCATTTGGTCACCAAAGGTCTGAAAAAAAATTAAGTCCAAATGTCTATATTTTTTTCTTTGAGAGCCTTAAAAAGCCGGTTTTAGGCACGATTTTAGACATTTGGGCTTAAATGGCCTGAAAGATTTTTTTGGTCAAAATGACTCTATTTTGGTCTCCAAGTGTCTAAAATGCCTTTTTTAGTCAAAATATCTGCATTTGGTCACCAAAGGTCTGATAAAAAAATTAGTCAAAATGACTGCATCTTTGTCTTTTAGAGCCTTAAAAAGCCGGTTTTAGACAAGATTTTAGACATTTGGCTAAAATGGCCTGGAAAAAAATGTTTTGGTCAAAAATACTCTATTTTGGTCTCCAAGTGTCTAAAAACCTTTTGATAGTCAAAATAACGGCATTTGGTCACCAAAGATCTGAAAAAAAATTAGTCAAAATGACTGTATTTTTTGTCTTTTAGAGCCTTAAAAATCCGATTTTAGACAAGAGTTGTCTAAAGCCGGCCATTTGGGCTCCAATGGCATGAAAAAATGTTTTTGGTCAAAATGACTCAATTTTGGTCTCCAAGTGTCTAAAAAGCCTTTTTTAGTCAAAATAACTGCATTTCGTCACCAAAGGTCTAAAAAAAAAATTAGTCAAAGTGTCTTTATTTTTGTCTTTTAGAGCCTTAACCACTTGCCGACTGCCGCACGAGTTTTTACGTCGGCAGTAAGCCCCTCACAGGCAAAGTGATGTTGATCTACGTTGCTAGCTTGTGAGGGTCTAGGGAGCGAGCGCGCGCCCCCGGAGGCACGCTCCCGCGTGGTCACGGATCCCCCGCACGTGTGACCGGCGGACCCGATGTTCGCCGGTCACTCGGCGATCGTCACTGCAGAGGGAGAAAGTCAGGCGACTGATGTAAACAAGCCACCTGTCATTCTCCCCTGTGTAGAAACAGTGATCATACAGTTCTACTATGTAGGACCGTTGATCACTGTTCCTACAGCTCAAGCCACAACCAATCACAGTTAGAATCACGCCCCGAGGGACACACACAGCACCTCCCTCTCAAAAAAAGTTAACCCCCTTCACTGCCAGTGTAATTTTACAGTAACAGTGCATATGTATAGCACTGATTACTGTAGAAATGTCACTGGTAACCCCAAAAGTGTCAAAAATGTCAGTCAAGGGTCCGATCTGTCTGCCGCAATTTTGCAGTACCACAAAAAAAATCGCAGATCGCCGCCATTACGCGTTGAAAAAAAAACTACATAAACAACAAAAATCTTTCCCTTTGTTAGTAAACGCGATAACTTTTGCGCAAACCAATCAAAATACGCTATTTTTTTTACCAAACATATGTAGCATAAAACAAATTGGCCGAAAATGTTAAAAAATTTTGATTTTCACATTTTTTTGGGGAATTTCATGTAAAAAAATGTGAAAAATATTGATATTTTTGCAAAATTGACGCTTTTTTTTGTTTATAGCGCATGATCAAAAAATCGCACAGGTGATCAAATACCACCAAAAGAAAGCTCTGTTTGTGGGAAAAAAAGGAAGTCAAATTTGTTTAGGTACAGCGTCGCACGACCGCGCAATTGTCCGTTAAAGTCAACGCAGTGCCGAATCGCAAAATAGGCCCTGGTCAGGAAGGGGGTCAAATCTTCCGGGGGTTAAGTGGTAAATAGCCGGTTTTAGACACGATTTGTCTAAAACCGGCCATTTGAGTTTCAATGGCCTGAAAAAAATGTTTGGTCAAAATGACTCTATTTTTGTCTCCAAGTGTCTAAAAAGCCTTTTTTAGTCAAAATAACTGCATTTGGTCACCAAAGGTCTGATAAAAAAAATTGTCAAGATGACTGTATTTTTGTCTTTTAGAGCCTTAAAAAGCCGGTTTTAGACAAGATTTGTCTATAACTGGCCATTTGGGCTCCAATTGCCTGAAAAAAAATCGGTCAAAATGACTCTATTTTGGTCTCCAAGTGTCTAAAAAGCCTTTTTTAGTCAAAATAACTGCATTTGGTAACCAAAGGTCTGAAAAATAATGTAATCAAAATTACTATATTTTTGTCTTTTAGAGCCTTAAAAAGCCGGTTTTAGACAAGATTTTAGACATTTGGCTCCAATGGCCTGAAAAAAATGTTTTGGTCAAAATGACTCTATTTTGGTCTCCAAGTGTCTAAAACGCCTTTTTAGTCAAAATAACTGCATTTGGTCACGAAAGATCTGAAAAAAAATTTAGTCAAATTGACTGTATTTTTGTCTTTTAGTGCCTTGAAAAGCCGGTTTTAGACAAGATTTTAGATTTTTGGGCTCCAATGGCCTGAAATTTTTTTTGTTAAAATGACTCTATTTTGGTCTCCAAGTGTCTAAAAAATGACTCAATTTTGGTCTCCAAGTGTCTAAAAAAGCCTTTTTTAGTCAAAATAACTGCATTTTGTCACCAAAGGTCTAAAAAAATTAGTCAAAGTGACTTTATTTTTGTCTTTTAGAGCCTAAACCACTTGCCGACTGCCGCACGACTATTTACGTCGGCAGTAAGCCCCTCACAGGCAAAGTGATGTTGATCTATGTTGCTAGCCTGTGAGGGTCTAGGGAGCGAGCGCACGCCCCCGGAGGCGAGCTCCCGCGTGGTCTTGGATCCTTGCAAGTCAGGCGACTGATGTAAACAAGCCACCTGTCATTCTCCCCTGTGTAGAAACAGTGATCATACGGTTCTACTATGTAGGACCGTTGATCACTGTTCCTACAGCTCAAGCCACAGCCAATCACAGTTAGAATCACGCCCCTAGGGACACACACAGCCCCTCCCTTTTAAAAAAGTTAACCCCTTCACTGCCAGTGTAATTTTACTGGTACAGTGCATATGTATAGCACTAATTACTGTAGAAATGTCACTGGTAACCCCGAAAGTGTCAAAAATGTCAGTCAAGGGTCCGATCTGTCTGCCGCAATTTTGCAGTACCGCAAAAAAAATCGCAATTACGTGTTGAAAAAAAACCCAACAAAAATGACAAAAATCTTTCCCTTTGTTAGTAAACGCGATAACTTTTGCGCAAACCAATCAAAATATGCTTTTTGCGATTTTTTTTACCAAACATATGCAGCATAAACAAATTGGCCGAAAATGTTAAAAAACTTTGATTTTTACATTTTTTTGGTGAATTTCATATAAAAAAATGTGAAAAATATTGCTATTTTTGCAAAATTGACGCTCTTTTTTTGTTTATAGCGCATGATCAAAAAATCGCACAGGTGATCTTTTAGAGCCTTGAAAAGCCGGTTTTAGACAAGATTTTAGATTTTTGGGCTCCAATGGCCTGAAATTTTTTTGTTAAAATGACTCTATTTTGGTCTCCAAGTGTCTAAAAAAGCCTTTTTTAGTATAAATAAATGCATTTGGTCACCAAAGGTCTGAAAAAAACTAGTCAAAATTAATGTATTTTTGTCTTTTAGTGTCTTAAAAAGCCGGTTTTAGACCAGATTTGTCTAAAACCGGCAATTTGGGCTCCAATGGCCTAAAAAATTTTTTTTGGTCAAAATGACTCTATTTTGGTCTCCAAGTGTCTAAAAAGCCTTTTTTTCCAAAATAACTGAATTTGGTCACCAAAGGTCTGAAAAATACTTTAGTCAAAATTACTGTATTTTTGTCTTTTAGAGCCTTAAAAAGCCGGTTTTAGACAAGATTTTAGACATTTGGCTCCAATGGCCTGAAAAAAATGTTTTGGTCAAAAATACTCTATTTTGGTCTCCAAGTGTCTAAAAACCTTTTGTTAGTCAAAATAACGGCATTTGGTCACCAAAGGTCTGAAAAAATGTAGTCAAAATTACTGTAGTTTTTGTCTTTTACAGCCTTAAAAAGACGGTTTTAGACAAGATTTGTTTAAAACCGGCCATTTGGGCTCCAATGGCCTGAAAAAAATGTTTTGGTCAAAATGACTCTATTTTGGTCTCCAAGTGTCTAAAAACCTTTTGTTAGTCAAAATAACGGCATTTGGTCACCAAAGGTCTGAAAAAAAATTAGTCAAAATGACTGTATTTTTTGTCTTTTAGAGCCTTAAAAAGCCGGTTTTAGACAAGATTTTAGACATTTGGCTCCAATAGCCTGAAGAAATTTTTGGGGTCAAAATGACTCGATTTTGGTCTCCAAGTGTCTAAAAAGCCTTCCTTTTTTAGTCAAAATAACTGCATTTGGTCACCAAAGGTATGAAAAACAAATTTAGTCAAATTGACTGTATTTTTGTCTTTTAGAGCCTTAAAACGCGGGTTTTAGGCACGATTTTAGACATTTGGGCTCAAATGGCCTGAAAGATTTTTTTGGTCAAAATGACTCTATTTTGGTCTCCAAGTGTCTAAAAAGCCTGTTTTAGTCAAAATATCTGCATTTGGTCACCAAAGGTCTGATAAAAAAAATTAGTCAAAATGACTGCATTTTTGTCTTTTAGAGCCTTAAAAAGCCGATTTTAGACAAGATTTGTCTATAACTGGCCATTTGGGCTCCAATTGCCTGAAAAAACATTCGGTCAAAATGACTCTATTTTGGTCTCCAAGTGTCTAAAAAGCCTTTTTTAGTCACAATAAATGCATTTGGTCACCAAAGATCTGAAAAAAACTAGTCAAAATTAATGTATTTTTGTCTTTTAGTGTCTTAAAAAGCCGGTTTTAGACCAGATTTGTCTAAAACCGGCCATTTGGGCTCCAATGGCCTGAAAAAAACTTTTTGGTCAAAATGACTCTATTTTGGTCTCCAAGTGTCTAAAAAGCCTTTTTTAGTCAAAATAACTGCATTTGGTCACCAAAGGTCTGAAAAATACTTTAGTCAAAATGACTATATTTTTGTCTTTTAAAGCCTTAAAAAGCCGGTTTTAGACAAGATTTTAGACATTTGGCTCCAATGGCCTGAAAAAAATGTTTTGGTCAGAAATACTCTATTTTGGTCTCCAAGTGTCTAAAAAATCTTTTGTTAGTCAAAATAACGGCATTTGGTCACCAAAGGTCTGAAAAAAATTTAGTCAAAATTACTGTATTTCTTGTCTTTTACAGCCTTAAAAAGCCGGTTTTAGACAAGATTTGTTTAAAACCGGCCATTTGGGCTTGATTGGCCTGAAAAAAATGTTTTGGTCAAAATGACTCTATTTTGGTCTCCAAGTGTCTAAAAACCTTTCGTTAGTCAAAATAACGGCATTTGGTCACCAAAGGTCTGAAAAACAATTTAGTCAAAATGACTGTATTTTTGTCTTTTAGAGCCTTAAAAAGCCGGTTTAAGACAAGATTTGTCTAAAACCAGCCATTTTGGGCTCCAATGGCCTGAAAATAATTTTTTAGTTAAAATGACTGTATTTTGGTCTCCAAGTGTCTAAAAAGGCTTTTTAAGTCAAAATAACTGCATTTGGTCACTAAAGGTCTGAAAAAAAATTAAGTCCAAATGACTATATTTTTTTCTTTTAGAGCCTTAAAAAGCCGGTTTTAGACAAGATTTTAGACATTTGGCTCCAATAGCCTGAAAAAAAATTTTTGGGTCAAAATGACTCGATTTTGGCCTCCAAGAGTCTAAAAAGCCTTCCTTTTTTAGTCAAAATAACTGCATTTGGTCACCAAAGGTACACATTTAGTCAAATTGACTGTATTTTTGTCTTTTAGAGCCTTAAAACGTGGGTTTTAGGCACGATTTTAGACATTTGGGCTCAAATGGCCTGAAAGATTTTTTTGGTCAAAATGACTCTATTTTGGTCTCCACATGTCTAAAAAGCCTTTTTTAGTCAAAATAACTGCATTTGGTCACCAAAGGTCTGATAAAAAAATTAGTCAAAATGACTGTATTTTTGTCTTTTAGAGCCTTAAAAAGACGGTTTTAGACAAGATTTGTCTATATCTGGCCATTTGGGCTCCAATTGCCTGAAAAAAATTCGGTCAAAATGACTCTATTTTGGTCTCCAAGTGTCTAAAAAGCCTTTTTAGTCAAAATAACTGCATTTGGTAACCAAAGGTCTGAAAAAAAATTTAGTCAAAATGACTATATTTTTGTCTTTTAGAGCCTTAAAATGCCGGTTTTAGACAAGATTTTAGACATTTGGCTACAATGGCCTGAAAAAAATGTTTTGGTCAAAATGACTCTATTTTGGTCTCCAAGTGTCTAAAAAAGCCTTTTTTAGTATAAATAACTGCATTTGGTCACCAAAGGTCTGAAAAAAATAGTCAAAATGACTGTATTTTTGTCTTTTAGAGCCTTAAAAAGCCGGTTTTAGATAAGAGTTGTCTAAAACCGGCCATTTGGGCTCCAATGGCCTGAAAAAAATTTGTTGGTAAAAATGACTCAATTTTGGTCTCCAAGTGTCAAAAAAGCCTTTTTTAGTCAAAATAACTGCATTTTGTCACCAAAGGTCTAAAAAAATTAGTCAAAGTGACTTTATTTTTGTCTTTTAGAGCCTAAACCACTTGCCGACTGCCGCACGACTATTTACGCCGGCAGTAAGCCCCTCACAGGCAAAGTGATGTTGATCTATGTTGCTAGCCTGTGAGGGTCTAGGGAGCGAGCGCACGCCCCCGGAGGCGAGCTCCCGCGTGGTCTTGGATCCTTGCACGTGTGACCGGCAGACCCGATGTCCGCCGGTCACTCGGCGATCGTCACTGCAGAGGGAGAAAGTCAGGCGACTGATGTAAACAAGCCGCCTGTCATTCTCCCCTGTGTAGAAACAGTGATCATACGGTTCTACTATGTAGGACCTTTGATCACTGTTCCTACAGCTCAAGCCACAGCCAATCACAGTTAGAATCACGCCCCTAGGGACACACACAGCCCCTGCCTCGGGCTTAAATGGCCTGAAAGATTTTTTTTGTCAAAATGACTCTATTTTGGTCTCCAAGTGTCTAAAAGCCTTTTTTAGTCAAAATAACTGCATTTGGTCACCAAAGGTCTGAAAAAAAATTAGTCAAAATTACTGCATTTTTGTCTTTTAGAGCCTTAAAAAGCCGGTTTTAGACCAGATTTGTCTAAAACCGGCCATTTGGGCTCCAATTGCCTGAAAACTTTTTTTGGTCAAAATGACTCTATTTTGGTCTCCAAGTGTCTAAAAGGCCTTTTTTTGTCAAAATAACTGAATTTGGTCACCAAAGGTCTGAAAAATACTTTAGTCAAAATGACTGTATTTTTGTCTTTTAGATCCTTAAAAAGCCAGTTTTAGACAAGATTTGTCTAAAACCGGCCATTTGGGCTCCAATGGCCTGAAAAGAAATTTTCGGTCAAAATTACTCTGTTTTGGTCTCCAAGTGTCTAAAAATCGTTTTTTAGTCAAAATAACTGCATTTGGTCACCAAAGGTCAGAAAAAAAATTTCGTCAAAATGACTATATTTTTGTCTTTTAGAGCCTTAAAAAGCCGGTTTTAGACAAGATTTTAGACATTTGGCTTAAATGGCCTGAAAAAAATGTTTTGGTCAAAAATACTCTATTTTTGTCTCCAAGTGTCTAAAAACCTTTTGTTAGTCAAAATAACGGCATTTGGTCACCAAAGGTCTGAAAAAAATTTAGTCAAAATGACTGTATTTTTTGTCTTTTAGAGCCTTAAAAAGCCGGTTTTAGACAAGTGTTGTCTAAAACCGGCCATTTGGGCTCCAATGGCATGAAAAATTTTTTTTGGTCAAAATGACTCAATTTTGGTCTCCAAGTGTCTAAAAAGCCTTTTTAGTCAAAATAACTGCATTTCGTCACCAAAGGTCTGAAAAAAATTAGTCAAAGTGTCTTTATTTTTGTCTCTTAGAGCCTTAACCACTTGCAGACTGCCGCACGACTATTTACGTCGGCAGTAAGCCCCTCACAGGCAAAGTGATGTTGATCTACGTTGCTAGCTTGTGAGGGTCTAGGGAGCGAGTGCGCGCCCCTGGAGGCGCGCTCCCGCGTGGTCACGGATCCCCCGCACGTGTAACCGGCGGACCCGATGTTCGCCGGTCACTCGGCGATTGTCACTGCAGAGGGAGAAAGTCAGGTGACTGATGTAAACAAGCCGCCTGTCATTCTCCCCTGTGTAGAAACAGTGATCATACGGTTCTACTATGTAGGACCGTTGATCACTGTTCCTACAGCTCAAGCCACAGCCAATCACAGTTAGAATCATGCCCCGAGGGACACACACAGCCCCTCCCTCTCAAAAAAAGTTAACCCCCTTCACTGCCAGTCACCAAAGGTCTGAAAAAAATTAGTCAAAGTGTCTTTATTTTTGTCTCTTAGAGCCTTAACCACTTGCAGACTGCCGCACGACTATTTACGTCGGCAGTAAGCCCCTCACAGGCAAAGTGATGTTGATCTACGTTGCTAGCTTGTGAGGGTCTAGGGAGCGAGCGCGCGCCCCTGGAGGCGCGCTCCCGCGTGGTCACGGATCCCCCGCACGTGTAACCGGCGGACCCGATGTTCGCCGGTCACTCGGCGATTGTCACTGCAGAGGGAGAAAGTCAGGTGACTGATGTAAACAAGCCGCCTGTCATTCTCCCCTGTGTAGAAACAGTGATCATACGGTTCTACTATGTAGGACCGTTGATCACTGTTCCTACAGCTCAAGCCACAGCCAATCACAGTTAGAATCATGCCCCGAGGGACACACACAGCCCCTCCCTCTCAAAAAAAGTTAACCCCCTTCACTGCCAGTGTAATTTTACAGTAACAGCGCATATGTATAGCACTGATTACTGTAGAAATGTCACTGGTAACCCCAAAAGTGTCAAAAATGTCAGTCAAGGGTCCGATCTGTCTGCCGCAATTTTGCAGTACCGCAAAAAAAAATCGCAGATCGCCGCCATTACGCGTTGAAAAAAAAACTACAAAAATGACAAAAATCTTTCCCTTTGTTAGTAAACGCGATAACTTATGCGCAAACCAATCAAAATACCCTTTTTTTACCAAACATATGTAGCATAAAACAAATTTGGCGAAAATGTTAAAAAAATTTTGATTTTCACATTTTTTGGGGGAATTTCATATAAAAAATGTGAAAAATATTGCTATTTTTGCAAAATTGACGCTCTTTTTTTGTTTATAGCGCATGATCAAAAAATTGCACAGGTGATCAAATACCACCAAAAGAAAGCTCTGTTTGTGGGAAAAAAAGGAAGTCAAATTTGTTTAGGTACAGCGTCGCACGACCGCGCAATTGTCCGTTAAAGTCAACGTAGTGCCAAATTGCAAAATAGGCCCTGGTCAGGAAGGGGGTCAAATCTTCCGGGGGTTAAGTGGTTAAATAGCCGGTTTTAGACACGATTTGTCTAAAACCGGCCATTTGAATTTCAATGGCCTGAAAAAAATGTTTGGTCAAAATGACTCTATTTTGGTCTCCAAGTGTCTAAAAAGCCTTTTTTAGTCAAAATAACTGCATTTGGTCACCAAAGGTCTGATAAAAAAAATTGTCAAGATGACTGTATTTTTGTCTTTTAGAGCCTTAAAAAGCCGGTTTTAGACAAGATTTGTCTATAACTGGCCATTTGGGCTCCAATTGCCTGAAAAAAAAACGGTCAAAATGACTCTATTTTGGTCTCCAAGTGTCTAAAAAGCCTTTTTTAGTCAAAATAACTGCATTTGGTAACCAAAGGTCTGAAAAAAAAATGTAGTCAAAATTACTATATTTTTGTCTTTTAGAGCCTTAAAAAGCCGGTTTTAGACAAGATTTTAGACATTTGGCTCCAATGGCCTGAAAAAAATGTTTTGGTCAAAATGAATCTATTTTTGTCTCCAAGTGTCTAAAAAGCCTTTTTAGTCAAAATAACTGCATTTGGTCAGCAAAGATCTGAAAAAAAATTTAGTCAAATTGACTGTATTTTTGTCTTTTAGTGCCTTGAAAAGCCGGTTTTAGACAAGATTTTAGATTTTTGGGCTACAATGGCCTGAAAATTTTTTTTGTTAAAATGACTCTATTTTGGTCTCCAAGTGTCTAAAAAAGTATTTTTCAGTATAAATAAATGCATTTGGTCAGCAAAGGTCTGAAAAAATTAGTCAAAATTAATGTATTTTTGTCTTTTAGTGTCTTAAAAAGCTGGTTTTAGACCAGATTTGTCTAAAACCGGCCATTTGGGCTCCAATGGCCTGAAAAAAACTTTTTGGTCAAAATGACTCTATTTTGGTCTCCAAGTGTCTAAAATGCCTTTTTTAGTCAAAATAACTGCATTTGGTCACCAAAGGTCTGAAAAATACTATAGTCAAAATGACTATATTTTTGTCTTTTAGGGCTATATTTTAGCTCAAAAAGCTGTACTGAGCAATTTTTAAGCTGCAAGATGCCCAAACAGGAGTATCGTGTGCAAGAGGCCTTAGACAAGATTTGTCTATAACTGGCCATTTGGGCTCCAATGGCCTGAAAAAAAATTTGGTCAAAATGACTCTATTTTGGTCTCCAAGTGTCTAAAAAGCCTTTTTAGGCCTCTTGCACACGATACTCCTGTTTGGGCATCTTGCGGCTTAAAAATGCTCAGTACAGCTTTTTGAGCTAAAATATAGCCCATTAATTGTAATGTGCCTATGCACACAGGCGCGTAAACAAGCGCTGTCTATTCTTCAGTAAGAACAAAATAGAAAAATCTGCATTTTTGGTCAGTAATTTAAGCCTCAATACTCGCAAATACACTCGAATACACGCGAATACTCTCAAATACTCGCAAATACATACAAGAAAAAAGGTCTGGAAAAAAGTAGATGCTCAAACAGGAGTATTGTGTGCAAGAGGCCAAAAGGAGATGCTCAAACAGGAGGCCTTAATCAAAATAACTGCATTTGGTAATCAAAGGTCTGAAAAAAAATTTAGTCAAAATGACTATATTTTTGTCTTTTAGAGCCTTAAAATGCCGGTTTTAGACAAGATTTTAGACATTTGGCTCCAATGGCCTGAAAAAAATGTTTTGGTCAAAATGACTCTATTTTAGTCTCCAAGTGTCTAAAAAGCCTTTTTAGTCGCAATAAATGCATTTGGTCACCAAAGATCTGAAAACAATTTAGTCAAATTGACTGTATTTTTGTCTTTTAGAGCCTTAAAAAGCTGGTTTAAGACAAGATTTGTCTAAAACCGGCCATTTGGGCTCCAATGGCCTGAAAATTATTTTTTAGTTAAAATGACTCGATTTTGGTCTCCAAGTGTCTAAAAAGCCTTCCTTTTTTAGTCAAAATAACTGCATTTGGTCACCAAAGGTATGAAAAACAAATTTAGTCAAATTGACTGTATTTTTGTCTTTTAGAGCCTTAAAACGCGGGTTTTAGGCACAATTTTAGACATTTGGGCTCAAATGGCCTGAAAGATTTTTTTGGTCAAAATTACTCTATTTTGGTCTCCAAGTGTCTAAAAAGCCTTTTTTAGTCAAAATATCTGCATTTGGTCACCAAAGGTCTGATAAAAAAATTAGTCAAAATGACTGCATTTTTGTCTTTTAGAGCCTTAAAAAGCCGGTTTTAGACAAGATTTGTCTATAACTGGCCATTTGGGCTCCAATTGCCTGAAAAAAAATTCGGTCAAAATGACTCTGTTTTGGTCTCCAAGTGTCTAAAAAGCCTTTTTTAGTCACAATAAATGCATTTGGTCACCAAAGATCTGAAAAAAACGAGTCAAAATTAATGTATTTTTGTCTTTTAGTGTCTTAACCGCCTTAGCGGTATCCCCGAGCGTGACTCGGGGTAGGAATTTTCTGCTATTAGCGGTATCCCATAGTCACACTCGGGGTCAATGGGCAGAGCGTGCAGACAGCGCAGCGGAGCTTCTCTTACCTTATCCTGGCGATCCAGCGATGAGCTCTCATTGCTGTGACCGCCAGCCGAGATCTCCGCCGCTCGTCTGTCGGTATGATGACTTCCTAGTTCCGTTCCCTGCAGCAGCAATGCTGCATGGGAGCGGAACTAGGGAGGGAAATTAAAAAAAAAAAAAAAAAACGTTGCACAAAACACATAACACATTTTATATTATATATATGCATATATATATATATGCATATATATATCTATATCTATAGCTATATATATCTATATATATGCAAATATATATATATATATATATATATATATGCAAATATATATATATATATATATATATATCTATATATATATAGATATATATATATCTATATATCTATATATATATATATAAATATATATATATATATATATATATATATATATATATGTATATATGTATATATATATATACCTATATACACACACACATATATATCTATATATAAAATTATATTATTGATTCGATTATAATTCATGCGTTATATATATATACACACACACATATATATATATATATATCTATATACACACATATATATATATATATATATATATATATATATATATGTATATGTATATATATATATATATATACACACATATATATATAATATATATAACGCATGAATTATAATCTAATCAATAATATAATTTTATTATATATATTATATATTAAATAATAAAATAATATTATTGATTCGATTATAATTCACTTGTTTGTGTTTCAAATTTATCACATCTGGGATGTCTACTAGAGTCTTGTTTTGGTTAGGTTTAAGTCAGTAATTACTAAGAATTGTAGGCCTATAATACATAACGCCAAATTTCCATGATAAGAATTGTACCGCTTTTGGAACAGAATTCCTGACAGAATCATACCGCCAGGGAGGTTAAAAAGCCGGTTTTAGACCAGATTTGTCTAAAACTGGCCATTTGGGCTCCAATGGCCTGAAAAAACTTTTTTGGTCAAAATGACTCTATTTTGGTCTCCAAGTGTCTAAAAAGCCTTTTTTTGTCAAAATAACTGAATTTGGTCACCAAAGGTCTGAAAAATACTTTAGTCAAAATGACTGTATTTTTGTCTTTTAGAGCCTTAAAAAGGCGGTTTTAGACAAGATTTGTCTAAAACCGGCCATTTGGGCTCCAATGGCCTGAAATGAAATTTTCGGTCAAAATTACTCTGTTTTGGTCTCCAAGTGTCTAAAAATCGTTTTTTAGTCAAAATAACTGCATTTGGTCACCAAAGGTCAGAAAAAAAATTTCGTCAAAATGACTATATTTTTGTCTTTTAGAGCCTTAAAAAGCCGGTTTTAGACAAGATTTTAGACATTTGGCTCCAATGGCCTGAAAAAAATGTTTTGGTCAAAAATACTCTATTTTGGTCTCCAAGTGTCTAAAAACCTTTTGTTAGTCAAAATAACGGCATTTGGTCACCAAAGGTCTGAAAAAAAATTAGTCAAAATTACTGTATTTTTTTGTCTTTTACAGCCCTAAAAAGCCGGTTTTAGACAAGATTTGTTTAAAACCGGCAATTTGGGCTCCAATGGCCTGAAAAAAATGTTTTGGTCAAAATGACTCTATTTTGGTCTCCAAGTGTCTAAAGACCTTTTGTTAGTCAAAATAACGGCATTTGGTCACCAAAGGTCTGAAACACAATTTAGTCAAAATGACTGTATTTTTGTCTTTTAGAGCCTTAAAAAGCCGGTTTAAGACAAGAATTGTCTAAAACCGGCCATTTGGGCTCCAATGGCCTGAAAATTATTTTTTAGTTAAAATGACTCTATTTCGGTCTCCAGGTGTATAAAAAGCCTTTTTAAGTTAAAATAACTGCATTTGGTCACCAAGGGTCTGAAAAAAATTAAGTCCAAATGACTATATTTTTTTCTTTTAGAGCCTTAAAAAGCAGGTTTTAGACAAGATTTTAGACATTTGGCTCCAATAGCCTGAAAAATGTTTTGGGTCAAAATGACTCGATTTTGGTCTCCAAGTGTCTAAAAAGCCTTCCTTTTTTAGTCAAAATAACTGCATTTGGTCACCAAAGGTATGAAAAACAAATTTAGTCAAATTGACTGTATTTTTGTCTTTTAGAGCCTTAAAACGCGGGTTTTAGGCACGATTTTAGACATTTGGGCTCAAATGGCCTGAAAGATTTTTTTGGTCAAAATGACTCTATTTTGGTCTCCAAGTGTCTAAAAAGCCTTTTTTAGTCAAAATAATTGCATTTGGTCACCAAAGGTCTGATAAAAAAAATAGTCAAAATGACTGTATTTTTGTCTTTTAGAGCCTTAAAAAGCCGGTTTTTGGCCTCTTGCACACAATACTCCTGTTTGAGCATCTACTTTTTTCCAGACCTTTTTTCTTGTATGTATTTGCGAGTATTTGAGAGTATTCGCGAGTATTGAGGCTTAAATTACTGACCAAAAATGCAGATTTTTCTATTTTGTTCTTACTGAAAAATACACAGTGCTTGTTTACGCGCCTGTGTGCATAGGCACATTACAATTAATGGGCTATATTTTAGCTCAAAAAGCTGTACTGAGCATTTTTAAGCCGCAAGATCCCCAAACAGGAGTATCGTGTGCAAGAGGCCTTAGACAAGATTTGTCTATAACTGGCCATTTGGGCTCCAATTGCCTGAAAAAAAATTTGGTCAAAATGACTCTATTTTGGTCTCCAAGTGTCTAAAAAGCCTTTTTAGGCCTCTTGCACACGATACTCCTGTTTGGGCATCTTGCGGCTTAAAAATGCTCAGTACAGCTTTTTGAGCTAAAATATAGCCCATTAATTGTAATGTGCCTATGCACACAGGCGCGTAAACAAGCGCTGTGTATTCTTCAGTAAGAACAAAATAGAAAAATCTGCATTTTTGGTCAGTAATTTAAGCCTCAATACTCGCAAATACACTCGAATACACGCGAATACTCTCAAATACTCGCAAATACATACAAGAAAAAAGGTCTGGAAAAAAGTAGATGCTCAAACAGGAGTATTGTGTGCAAGAGGCCAAAAGGAGATGCTCAAACAGGAGTATCGTGTGCAAGAGGCCTTAATCAAAATAACTGCATTTGGTAATCAAAGGTCTGAAAAAAAATTTAGTCAAAATGACTATATTTTTGTCTTTTAGAGCCTTAAAATGCCGGTTTTAGACAAGATTTTAGACATTTGGCTCCAATGGCCTGAAAAAAATGTTTTGGTCAAAATGACTCTATTTTAGTCTCCAAGTGTCTAAAAAGCCTTTTTAGTCACAATAAATGCATTTGGTCACCAAAGATCTGAAAAAAATTTAGTCAAATCGACTGTATTTTTGTCTTTTAGAGCCTTGAAAAGCCGGTTTTAGACAAGATTTTAGATATTTGGGCTCCAATGGCCTGAAATTTTTTTGTTAAAATGACTCTATTTTGGTCTCCAAGTGTCTAAAAAAGCCTTTTTTAGTATAAATAACTGCATTTGGTCACCAAAGGTCTGAAAAGAATTAGTCAAAATGACTGTATTTTTGTCTTTTAGAGCCTTAAAAAGCCAGTTTTAGACAAGAGTCGTCTAAAACCGGCCATTTGGGCTCCAATGGCCTGAGAAATTTTTTTGGTAACAATGACTCAATTTTGGTCTCCAAGTGTCTAAAAAGCCTTTTTTAGTCAAAATAACTGCATTTCGTCACCAAAGGTCTAAAAAAATTTAGTCAAAGTGACTTTATTTTTGTCTTTTAGAGCCTTAACCACTATTTACGTCGGCAGTAAGCCCCTCACAGGCAAAGTGATGTTGATCTACGTTGCTAGCCTGTTAGGGTCTAGGGAGCGAGCACGCGCCCCGGAGGCGAGCTCCCGCGTGGTCATGGATCCCCCGCACGTGTCCCCGGATGTCCGCCGGTCACTCGGCGATCCGACAGAGGGAGAAAGTCAGGCGACTGATGTAAACAAGCCCCCTGTCATTCTCCCCTGTGTAGAAACAGTGATCATATGGTTCTACTATGTAGGACCGTTGATCACTGTTCCTACAGCTCAAGCCACAGCCAATCACAGTTAGAATCACGCCCCTAGGGACACACACAGCCCCTCCCTCTCAAAAAAAGTTAACCCCTTCACTGCCAGTGTAATTTGACAGTAACAGTGCATATGTATAGCACTGATTACTGTAGAAATGTCACTGGTAACCCCGAAAGTGTCAAAAATGTCAGTCAAGGGTCCGATCTGTCTGCCGCAATTTTGCAGTACCGCTAAAAAAATCGCAGATCGCCGCCATTACACGTTGAAAAAAAACCAACAAAAATTACAAAAATCTTTCCCTTTGTTAGTAAACGCTATAACTTTTGCGCACACCAATCAAAATACGCTTTTTGCAATTTTTTTACCAAACATGTAGCATAAACAAATTGGCCGAAAATGTTAAAAAACTTTGATTTTTACATTTTTTTGGTGAATTTCATATAAAAAAATGTGAAAAATATTGCTATTTTTGCAAAATTGACGCTCTTTTTTTGTTTATAGCGCATGATCAAAAAATCGCACAGGTGATCTTTTAGAACCCTTGAAAAGCCGGTTTTAGACAAGATTTTAGATTTTTGGGCTACAATGGCCTGAAATTTTTTTTGTTAAAATGACTCTATTTTGGTCTCCAAGTGTCTAAAAAAGTATTTTTCAGTATAAATAAATGCATTTGGTCAGCAAAGGTCTGAAAAAATTAGTCAAAATTAATGTATTTTTGTCTTTTAGTGTCTTAAAAAGCTGGTTTTAGACCAGATTTGTCTAAAACCGGCCATTTGGGCTCCAATGGCCTGAAAAAAACTTTTTGGTCAAAATGACTCTATTTTGGTCTCCAAGTGTCTAAAATGCCTTTTTTAGTCAAAATAACTGCATTTGGTCACCAAAGGTCTGAAAAATACTATAGTCAAAATGACTATATTTTTGTCTTTTAGGGCTATATTTTAGCTCAAAAAGCTGTACTGAGCAATTTTTAAGCTGCAAGATGCCCAAACAGGAGTATCGTGTGCAAGAGGCCTTAGACAAGATTTGTCTATAACTGGCCATTTGGGCTCCAATGGCCTGAAAAAAAATTTGGTCAAAATGACTCTATTTTGGTCTCCAAGTGTCTAAAAAGCCTTTTTAGGCCTCTTGCACACGATACTCCTGTTTGGGCATCTTGCGGCTTAAAAATGCTCAGTACAGCTTTTTGAGCTAAAATATAGCCCATTAATTGTAATGTGCCTATGCACACAGGCGCGTAAACAAGCGCTGTCTATTCTTCAGTAAGAACAAAATAGAAAAATCTGCATTTTTGGTCAGTAATTTAAGCCTCAATACTCGCAAATACACTCGAATACACGCGAATACTCTCAAATACTCGCAAATACATACAAGAAAAAAGGTCTGGAAAAAAGTAGATGCTCAAACAGGAGTATTGTGTGCAAGAGGCCAAAAGGAGATGCTCAAACAGGAGGCCTTAATCAAAATAACTGCATTTGGTAATCAAAGGTCTGAAAAAAAATTTAGTCAAAATGACTATATTTTTGTCTTTTAGAGCCTTAAAATGCCGGTTTTAGACAAGATTTTAGACATTTGGCTCCAATGGCCTGAAAAAAATGTTTTGGTCAAAATGACTCTATTTTAGTCTCCAAGTGTCTAAAAAGCCTTTTTAGTCGCAATAAATGCATTTGGTCACCAAAGATCTGAAAACAATTTAGTCAAATTGACTGTATTTTTGTCTTTTAGAGCCTTAAAAAGCTGGTTTAAGACAAGATTTGTCTAAAACCGGCCATTTGGGCTCCAATGGCCTGAAAATTATTTTTTAGTTAAAATGACTCGATTTTGGTCTCCAAGTGTCTAAAAAGCCTTCCTTTTTTAGTCAAAATAACTGCATTTGGTCACCAAAGGTATGAAAAACAAATTTAGTCAAATTGACTGTATTTTTGTCTTTTAGAGCCTTAAAACGCGGGTTTTAGGCACAATTTTAGACATTTGGGCTCAAATGGCCTGAAAGATTTTTTTGGTCAAAATTACTCTATTTTGGTCTCCAAGTGTCTAAAAAGCCTTTTTTAGTCAAAATATCTGCATTTGGTCACCAAAGGTCTGATAAAAAAATTAGTCAAAATGACTGCATTTTTGTCTTTTAGAGCCTTAAAAAGCCGGTTTTAGACAAGATTTGTCTATAACTGGCCATTTGGGCTCCAATTGCCTGAAAAAAAATTCGGTCAAAATGACTCTGTTTTGGTCTCCAAGTGTCTAAAAAGCCTTTTTTAGTCACAATAAATGCATTTGGTCACCAAAGATCTGAAAAAAACGAGTCAAAATTAATGTATTTTTGTCTTTTAGTGTCTTAACCGCCTTAGCGGTATCCCCGAGCGTGACTCGGGGTAGGAATTTTCTGCTATTAGCGGTATCCCATAGTCACACTCGGGGTCAATGGGCAGAGCGTGCAGACAGCGCAGCGGAGCTTCTCTTACCTTATCCTGGCGATCCAGCGATGAGCTCTCATTGCTGTGACCGCCAGCCGAGATCTCCGCCGCTCGTCTGTCGGTATGATGACTTCCTAGTTCCGTTCCCTGCAGCAGCAATGCTGCATGGGAGCGGAACTAGGGAGGGAAATTAAAAAAAAAAAAAAAAAACGTTGCACAAAACACATAACACATTTTATATTATATATATGCATATATATATATATATGCATATATATATCTATATCTATAGCTATATATATCTATATATATGCAAATATATATATATATATATATATATATGCAAATATATATATATATATATCTATATATATATAGATATATATATATCTATATATCTATATATATATATATAAATATATATATATATATATATATATATATATATATGTATATATATATATGTATATATGTATATATATATATACCTATATACACACACACATATATATATATATATAAAATTATATTATTGATTCGATTATAATTCATGCGTTATATATATATACACACACACATATATATATATATCTATATACACACATATATATATATATATATATATATATATGTATATGTATATATATATATATATATACACACATATATATATAATATATATAACGCATGAATTATAATCTAATCAATAATATAATTTTATTATATATATTATATATTAAATAATAAAATAATATTATTGATTCGATTATAATTCACTTGTTTGTGTTTCAAATTTATCACATCTGGGATGTCTACTAGAGTCTTGTTTTGGTTAGGTTTAAGTCAGTAATTACTAAGAATTGTAGGCCTATAATACATAACGCCAAATTTCCATGATAAGAATTGTACCGCTTTTGGAACAGAATTCCTGACAGAATCATACCGCCAGGGAGGTTAAAAAGCCGGTTTTAGACCAGATTTGTCTAAAACTGGCCATTTGGGCTCCAATGGCCTGAAAAAACTTTTTTGGTCAAAATGACTCTATTTTGGTCTCCAAGTGTCTAAAAAGCCTTTTTTTGTCAAAATAACTGAATTTGGTCACCAAAGGTCTGAAAAATACTTTAGTCAAAATGACTGTATTTTTGTCTTTTAGAGCCTTAAAAAGGCGGTTTTAGACAAGATTTGTCTAAAACCGGCCATTTGGGCTCCAATGGCCTGAAATGAAATTTTCGGTCAAAATTACTCTGTTTTGGTCTCCAAGTGTCTAAAAATCGTTTTTTAGTCAAAATAACTGCATTTGGTCACCAAAGGTCAGAAAAAAAATTTCGTCAAAATGACTATATTTTTGTCTTTTAGAGCCTTAAAAAGCCGGTTTTAGACAAGATTTTAGACATTTGGCTCCAATGGCCTGAAAAAAATGTTTTGGTCAAAAATACTCTATTTTGGTCTCCAAGTGTCTAAAAACCTTTTGTTAGTCAAAATAACGGCATTTGGTCACCAAAGGTCTGAAAAAAAATTAGTCAAAATTACTGTATTTTTTTGTCTTTTACAGCCCTAAAAAGCCGGTTTTAGACAAGATTTGTTTAAAACCGGCAATTTGGGCTCCAATGGCCTGAAAAAAATGTTTTGGTCAAAATGACTCTATTTTGGTCTCCAAGTGTCTAAAGACCTTTTGTTAGTCAAAATAACGGCATTTGGTCACCAAAGGTCTGAAACACAATTTAGTCAAAATGACTGTATTTTTGTCTTTTAGAGCCTTAAAAAGCCGGTTTAAGACAAGAATTGTCTAAAACCGGCCATTTGGGCTCCAATGGCCTGAAAATTATTTTTTAGTTAAAATGACTCTATTTCGGTCTCCAGGTGTATAAAAAGCCTTTTTAAGTTAAAATAACTGCATTTGGTCACCAAGGGTCTGAAAAAAATTAAGTCCAAATGACTATATTTTTTTCTTTTAGAGCCTTAAAAAGCAGGTTTTAGACAAGATTTTAGACATTTGGCTCCAATAGCCTGAAAAATGTTTTGGGTCAAAATGACTCGATTTTGGTCTCCAAGTGTCTAAAAAGCCTTCCTTTTTTAGTCAAAATAACTGCATTTGGTCACCAAAGGTATGAAAAACAAATTTAGTCAAATTGACTGTATTTTTGTCTTTTAGAGCCTTAAAACGCGGGTTTTAGGCACGATTTTAGACATTTGGGCTCAAATGGCCTGAAAGATTTTTTTGGTCAAAATGACTCTATTTTGGTCTCCAAGTGTCTAAAAAGCCTTTTTTAGTCAAAATAATTGCATTTGGTCACCAAAGGTCTGATAAAAAAAATAGTCAAAATGACTGTATTTTTGTCTTTTAGAGCCTTAAAAAGCCGGTTTTTGGCCTCTTGCACACAATACTCCTGTTTGAGCATCTACTTTTTTCCAGACCTTTTTTCTTGTATGTATTTGCGAGTATTTGAGAGTATTCGCGAGTATTGAGGCTTAAATTACTGACCAAAAATGCAGATTTTTCTATTTTGTTCTTACTGAAAAATACACAGTGCTTGTTTACGCGCCTGTGTGCATAGGCACATTACAATTAATGGGCTATATTTTAGCTCAAAAAGCTGTACTGAGCATTTTTAAGCCGCAAGATCCCCAAACAGGAGTATCGTGTGCAAGAGGCCTTAGACAAGATTTGTCTATAACTGGCCATTTGGGCTCCAATTGCCTGAAAAAAAATTTGGTCAAAATGACTCTATTTTGGTCTCCAAGTGTCTAAAAAGCCTTTTTAGGCCTCTTGCACACGATACTCCTGTTTGGGCATCTTGCGGCTTAAAAATGCTCAGTACAGCTTTTTGAGCTAAAATATAGCCCATTAATTGTAATGTGCCTATGCACACAGGCGCGTAAACAAGCGCTGTGTATTCTTCAGTAAGAACAAAATAGAAAAATCTGCATTTTTGGTCAGTAATTTAAGCCTCAATACTCGCAAATACACTCGAATACACGCGAATACTCTCAAATACTCGCAAATACATACAAGAAAAAAGGTCTGGAAAAAAGTAGATGCTCAAACAGGAGTATTGTGTGCAAGAGGCCAAAAGGAGATGCTCAAACAGGAGTATCGTGTGCAAGAGGCCTTAATCAAAATAACTGCATTTGGTAATCAAAGGTCTGAAAAAAAATTTAGTCAAAATGACTATATTTTTGTCTTTTAGAGCCTTAAAATGCCGGTTTTAGACAAGATTTTAGACATTTGGCTCCAATGGCCTGAAAAAAATGTTTTGGTCAAAATGACTCTATTTTAGTCTCCAAGTGTCTAAAAAGCCTTTTTAGTCACAATAAATGCATTTGGTCACCAAAGATCTGAAAAAAATTTAGTCAAATCGACTGTATTTTTGTCTTTTAGAGCCTTGAAAAGCCGGTTTTAGACAAGATTTTAGATATTTGGGCTCCAATGGCCTGAAATTTTTTTGTTAAAATGACTCTATTTTGGTCTCCAAGTGTCTAAAAAAGCCTTTTTTAGTATAAATAACTGCATTTGGTCACCAAAGGTCTGAAAAGAATTAGTCAAAATGACTGTATTTTTGTCTTTTAGAGCCTTAAAAAGCCAGTTTTAGACAAGAGTCGTCTAAAACCGGCCATTTGGGCTCCAATGGCCTGAGAAATTTTTTTGGTAACAATGACTCAATTTTGGTCTCCAAGTGTCTAAAAAGCCTTTTTTAGTCAAAATAACTGCATTTCGTCACCAAAGGTCTAAAAAAATTTAGTCAAAGTGACTTTATTTTTGTCTTTTAGAGCCTTAACCACTATTTACGTCGGCAGTAAGCCCCTCACAGGCAAAGTGATGTTGATCTACGTTGCTAGCCTGTTAGGGTCTAGGGAGCGAGCACGCGCCCCGGAGGCGAGCTCCCGCGTGGTCATGGATCCCCCGCACGTGTCCCCGGATGTCCGCCGGTCACTCGGCGATCCGACAGAGGGAGAAAGTCAGGCGACTGATGTAAACAAGCCCCCTGTCATTCTCCCCTGTGTAGAAACAGTGATCATATGGTTCTACTATGTAGGACCGTTGATCACTGTTCCTACAGCTCAAGCCACAGCCAATCACAGTTAGAATCACGCCCCTAGGGACACACACAGCCCCTCCCTCTCAAAAAAAGTTAACCCCTTCACTGCCAGTGTAATTTGACAGTAACAGTGCATATGTATAGCACTGATTACTGTAGAAATGTCACTGGTAACCCCGAAAGTGTCAAAAATGTCAGTCAAGGGTCCGATCTGTCTGCCGCAATTTTGCAGTACCGCTAAAAAAATCGCAGATCGCCGCCATTACACGTTGAAAAAAAACCAACAAAAATTACAAAAATCTTTCCCTTTGTTAGTAAACGCTATAACTTTTGCGCACACCAATCAAAATACGCTTTTTGCAATTTTTTTACCAAACATGTAGCATAAACAAATTGGCCGAAAATGTTAAAAAACTTTGATTTTTACATTTTTTTGGTGAATTTCATATAAAAAAATGTGAAAAATATTGCTATTTTTGCAAAATTGACGCTCTTTTTTTGTTTATAGCGCATGATCAAAAAATCGCACAGGTGATCTTTTAGAACCCTTGAAAAGCCGGTTTTAGACAAGATTTTAGATTTTTGGGCTCCAATGGCCTGAAATTTTTTTTGTTAAAATGACTCTATTTTGGTCTCCAAGTGTCTAAAAACCTTTTGTTAGTCAAAATAACGGCATTTGGTCACCAAAGGTCTGAAAAAAAATTTAGTCAAAATGACTATATTTTTGTCTTTTAGAGCCTTAAAATGCCGGTTTTAGACAAGATTTTAGACATTTGGCTCCAATGGCCTGAACAAAATGTTTTGGTCAAAAATACTCTATTTTGGTCTCCAAGTGTCTAAAAACCTTTTGTTAGTCAAAATAACGGCAATAGCCGGTCAATGGCCTGAAAATTTTTTTGGTCAAAATGACTCTATTTTGGTCTCCAAGTGTCTAAAAGGCCTTTTTTTGTCAAAATAACTGAATTTGGTCACCAAAGGTCTGAAAAATACTTTAGTCAAAATGACTGTATTTTTATCTTTTAGATCCTTAAAAAGCCGGTTTTAGACAACATTTGTCTAAAACCGGCCATTTGGGCTCCAATGGCCTGAAAAGAAATTTTCGGTCAAAATTACTCTGTTTTGGTCTCCAAGTGTCTAAAAATCGTTTTTTAGTCAAAATAACTGCATTTGGTCACCAAAGGTCAGAAAAAAAATTTCGTCAAAATGACTATATTTTTGTCTTTTAGAGCCTTAAAAAGCCGGTTTTAGACAAGATTTTAGACATTTGGCTCCAATGGCCTGAAAAAAATGTTTTGGTCAAAAATACTCTATTTTGGTCTCCAAGTGTCTAAAAACCTTTTGTTAGTCAAAATAACGGCATTTGGTCACCAAAGGTCTGAAAAAAAATAATTAGTCAAAATTACTGTATTTTTTGTCTTTTACAGCCTTAAAAAGCCGGTTTTAGACAAGATTTGTTTAAAACCGGCCGTTTGGGCTCCAATGGCCTGAAAAAAATGTTTTGGTCAAAATGACTCTATTTTGGTCTCCAAGTGTCTAAAAACCTTTTGTTAGTCAAAATAACGGCATTTGGTCACCAAAGGTCTGAAAAAAAATTTAGTCAAAATGACTATATTTTTGTCTTTTAGAGCCTTAAAAAGCCGGTTTAAGACAAGATTTGTCTAAAACCGGCCATTTGGGCTCCAATGACTTGAAAATTATTTTTTTAGTTAAAATGACTCTATTTTGGTCTCCAAGTGTCTAAAAAGCCTTTTTAAGTCAAAATAACTGCATTTGGTCACCAAAGGTCTGAAAAAAAATTAAGTCCAAATGTCTATATTTTTTTCTTTGAGAGCGTTAAAAAGCCGGTTTTAGGCACGATTTTAGACATTTGGGCTTAAATGGCCTGAAAGATTTTTTTGGTCAAAATGACTCTATTTTGGTCTCCAAGTGTCTAAAAAGCCTTTTTTAGTCAAAATATCTGCATTTGGTCACCAAAGGTCTGATAAAAAAATTAGTCAAAATGACTGCATTTTTGTCTTTTAGAGCCTTAAAAAGCCGGTTTTAGACAACATTTTAGACATTTGGCTCCAATGGCCTGAAAAAAATGTTTTGGTCAAAAATACTCTAGTTTGGTCTCCAAGTGTCTAAAAACGGCATTTGGTCACCAAAGGTCTGAAAAAAAAAATTAGTCAAAATTACTGTATTTTTTGTCTTTTACAGCCTTAAAAAGCCGGTTTTAGACAAGATTTGTTTAAAACCGGCAATTTGGGCTCCAATGGCCTGAAAAAAATGTTTTGGTCAAAATGACTCTATTTTGGTCTCCAAGTGTCTAAAAACTTTTGTTAGTCAAAATAACGGCATTTGGTCACCAAAGGTCTGAAAAACAAACTTAGTCAAAATGACTGTATTTTTGTCTTTTAGAGCCTTAAAAAGCCGGTTTAAGACAAGATTTGTCTAAAACCGGCCATTTGGGCTCCAATGGCCTGAAAATTATTTTTTAGTTAAAATGACTCTATTTCGGTCTCCAAGTGTCTAAAAAGCCTTTTTAAGTCAAAATAACTGCATTTGGTCACCAAAGGTCTGAAAAAAATTAAGTCCAAATGACTATATTTTTTCTTTGAGAGCCTTAAAAAGTCGGTTTTAGGCACGATTTTAGACATTTGGCTAAAATGGCCTGAAAAAAATGTTTTGGTCAAAAATACTCTATTTTGGTCTCCAAGTGTCTAAAAACCTTTTGTTAGTCAAAATAACGGCATTTGGTCACCAAAGGTCTGAAAAAAATTTAGTCAAAATGACTGTATTTTTTGTCTTTTAGAGCCTTAAAAATCCGGTTTTAGACAAGAGTTGTCTAAAACCGGCCATTTGGGCTCCAATGGCATGAAAAAATGTTTTTGGTCAAAATGACTCAATTTTGGTCTCCAAGTGTCTAAAAAGCCTTTTTTAGTCAAAATAACTGCATTTCGTCACCAAAGGTCTAAAAAAAAAATTAGTCAAAGTGTCTTTATTTTTGTCTTTTAGAGCCTTAACCACTTGCCGACTGCCGCACGAGTTTTTACGTCAGCAGTAAGCCCCTCACAGGCAAAGTGATGTTGATCCACGTTGCTAGCTTGTGAGGGTCTAGGGAGCGAGCGCGCGCCCCCGGAGGCACGCTCCCGCGTGGTCACGGATCCCCCGCACGTGTGACCGGCGGACCCGATGTTCGCCGGTCACTCGGCGATCGTCACTGCAGAGGGAGAAAGTCAGGCGACTGATGTAAACAAGCCACCTGTCATTCCCCCCTGTGTAGAAACAGTGATCATACGGTTCTACTATGTAGGACCGTTGATCACTGTTCCTACAGCTCAAGCCACAACCAATCACAGTTAGAATCACGCCCCGAGGGACACACACAGCCCCTCCCTCTCAAAAAAAAGTTAACCCCCTTCACTGCCAGTGTAATTTTACAGTAACAGTGCATATGTATAGCACTGATTACTGTAGAAATGTCACTGGTAACCCCAAAAGTGTCAAAAATGTCAGTCAAGGGTCCGATCTGTCTGCCGCAATTTTGCAGTACCGCAAAAAAAATCGCAGATCGCCGCCATTACGCGTTGAAAAAAAAACTACAAAAACGACAAAAATCTTTCCCTTTGTTAGTAAACGCGATAACTTTTGCGCAAACCAATCAAAATACGCTTTTTTTTTACCAAACATATGTAGCATAAAACAAATTGGCCAAAAATGTTAAAAAATTTTGATTTTCACATTTTTTGGGGGAATTTCATATAAAAAATGTGAAAAATATTGCTATTTTTGCAAAATTGACGCTCTTTTTTTGTTTATAGCGCATGATCAAAAAATCGCACAGGTGATCAAATACCACCAAAAGAAAGCTCTGTTTGTGGGAAAAAAAGGAAGTCAAATTTGTTTAGGTACAGCGTCGCACGACTGCGCAATTGTCCGTTAAAGTCAACGCAGTGCCGAATCGCAAAATAGGCCCTGGTCAGGAAGGGGGTCAAATCTTCCGGGGGTTAAGTGGTTAAATAGCCGGTTTTAGACACGATTTGTCTAAAACCGGCCATTTGAGTTTCAATGGCCTGAAAAAAATGTTTGGTCAAAATGACTCTATTTTGGTCTCCAAGTGTCTAAAAAGCCTTTTTTAGTCAAAATAACTGCATTTGGTCACCAAAGGTCTGAAAAAAATGTAGTCAAAATTACTATATTTTTGTCTTTTAGAGCCTTAAAAAGCCGGTTTTAGACAAGATTTTAGACATTTGGCTCCAATGGCCTGAAAAAAATGTTTTGGTCAAAATGACTCTATTTTGGTCTCCAAGTGTCTAAAAAGCCTTTTTACTCAAAATAACTGCATTTGGTCACCAAAGATCTGAAAAAAAATGTAGTCAAATTGACTGTATTTTTGTCTTTTAGTGCCTTGAAAAGCCGGTTTTAGACAAGATTTTAGATTTTTGGGCTCCAATGGCCTGAAAATTTTTTTTGTTAAAATGACTCTATTTTGGTCTCCAAGTGTCTAAAAAAGTCTTTTTTAGTATAAATAAATGCATTTGGTCAGCAAAGGTCTGAAAAAATTAGTCAAAATTAATGTTTTTTGTCTTTTAGTGTCTTAAAAAGCTGGTTTTAGACCAGATTTGTCTAAAACCGGCCATTTGGGCTCCAATGGCCTGAAAAAAACTTTTTGGTCAAAATGAC
The DNA here is from genome assembly GCF_965119305.1 of Pelophylax lessonae. Classification (NCBI taxonomy): domain Eukaryota; kingdom Metazoa; phylum Chordata; class Amphibia; order Anura; family Ranidae; genus Pelophylax; species Pelophylax lessonae. The sequence continues at coordinate 243,648,294 of NC_138772.1, forward strand.
TCTATTTTGGTCTCCAAGTGTCTAAAAAGCCTTTTTTAGTCAAAATAACTGCATTTGGTCACCAAAGGTCTGAAAAATACTTTAGTCAAAATGACTATATTTTTGTCTTTTAAAGCCTTAAAAAGCCGGTTTTAGACAAGATTTTAGACATTTGGCTCCAATGGCCTGAAAAAAATGTTTTGGTCAAAAAAACTCTATTTTGGTCTCCAAGTGTCTAGAAAATCTTTTGTTAGTCAAAATAACGGCATTTGGTCACCAAAGGTCTGAAAAAAATTTAGTCAAAATTACTGTATTTTTTGTCTTTTACAGCCTTAAAAAGCCGGTTTTAGACAAGATTTGTTTTAAACCGGCCATTTGGGCTCGATTGGCCTGAAAAAAATGTTTTGGTCAAAATGACTCTAATGTGGTCTCCAAGTGTCTAAAAACCTTTCGTTAGTCAAAATAACGGCATTTGGTCACCAAAGGTCTGAAAAACAATTTAGTCAAAATGACCGTATTTTTGTCTTTTAGAGCCTTAAAAAGCCGGTTTAAGACAAGATTTGTCTAAAACCAGCCATTTTGGGCTCCAATGGCCTGAAAATAATTTTTTAGTTAAAATGACTGTATTTTGGTCTCCAAGTGTCTAAAAAGGCTTTTTAAGTCAAAATAACTGCATTTGGTCACTAAAGGTCTGAAAAAAAATTAAGTCCAAATGACTATATTTTTTTCTTTTAGAGCCTTAAAAAGCCGGTTTTTAGACAAGATTTTAGACATTTGGCTCCAATAGCCTGAAAAAATTTTTTTGGGTCAAAATGACTCGATTTTGGCCTCCAAGAGTCTAAAAAGCCTTCCTTTTTTAGTCAAAATAACTGCATTTGGTCACCAAAGGTATGAAAAACACATTTAGTCAAATTGACTGTATTTTTGTCTTTTAGAGCCTTAAAAGGCGGGTTTTAGGCACGATTTTAGACATTTGGGCTCAAATGGCCTGAAAGATTTTTTTGGTCAAAATGACTCTATTTTGGTCTCCACGTGTCTAAAAAGCCTTTTTTAGTCAAAATAACTGCATTTGGTCACCAAAGGTCTGATAAAAAAAATTAGTCAAAATGACTGTATTTTTGTCTTTTAGAGCCTTAAAAAGACGGTTTTAGACAAGATTTGTCTATAACTGGCCATTTGGGCTCCAATTGCCTGAAAAAAATTCGGTCAAAATGACTCTATTTTGGTCTCCAAGTGTCTAAAAAGCCTTTTTAGTCAAAATAACTGCATTTGGTAACCAAAGGTCTGAAAAAAATTTAGTCAAAATGACTATATTTTTGTCTTTTAGAGCCTTAAAATGCCGGTTTTAGACAAGATTTTAGACATTTGGCTACAATGGCCTGAAAAAAATGTTTTGGTCAAAATGACTCTATTTTGGTCTCCAAGTGTCTAAAAAGCCTTTTTAGTCACAATAAATGCATTTGGTCACCAAAGATCTGAAAAACATTTAGTCAAATTGACTGTATTTTTGTCTTTTAGAGCCTTGAAAAGCCGGTTTTAGACAAGATTTTAGATATTTGGGCTCCAATGGCCTGAAAATTTTTTTGTTAAAATGACTCTATTTTGGTCTCCAAGTGTCTAAAAAAGCCTTTTTTAGTATAAATAACTGCATTTGGTCACCAAAGGTCTGAAAAAAAATAGTCAAAATGACTGTATTTTTGTCTTTTAGAGCCTTAAAAAGCCGGTTTTAGATAAGAGTTGTCTAAAACCGGCCATTTGGGCTCCAATGGCCTGAAAAAAATTTGTTGGTAAAAATGACTCAATTTTGGTCTCCAAGTGTCTAAAAAAGCCTTTTTTAGTCAAAATAACTGCATTTTGTCACCAAAGGTCTAAAAAAATTAGTCAAAGTGACTTTATTTTTGTCTTTTAGAGCCTAAACCACTTGCCGACTGCCGCACGACTATTTACGTCGGCAGTAAGCCCCTCACAGGCAAACGTCTTCTGCAGCGTCTTCACATGACGAAACGCGTACAGCGCCGTCACGTCACTTCCGGTTCCGGTCTCCAGTTGGAACGCATTGCGTTCCGGGACGCCACTACCTCGCTGTTTACTGATTTTATCTATGTGAGTACCCATTTTTATGTTACTGCTGGAAGGAATAAACTTTAAAAACGGTATTACACTATCGAGTTCTTTTCTATTTATATGATCCTTCCATCCACATACCTTTGAGTGGCCATATCAGTTCACCCCACGGATCGTTGGATATCCTACTATCGGATAGGATCCCACTTTAGGATATCCCTGCGGACCCTATACTACATCTCCCCCAGGAAGGGAACTACTACCCAGAGCCAGGACCAACAGGATATTTCTACAGTACCTGCCCTATACCCCTGTGTGGGGTAGGTACATCTGGTGAGTAGGTTTTTCTACTAGAGGTTTCCCCGCCACTCGCCAGTCACCCACCTTGGGGGTCACCGTAGGATACTTATTCATTCACCACTCCTCGGGGCACAATCATCTATATATGGACTTATTTTATCAGCTGATCTGATTGAATACCATTTCTTATTTTCACCTTGGAGTTCATATTTCTTCGCACATCTAGCTTGCCCATAATATTGTTTGCACCTTTACTATTATACGGACTTATTTATCACATGAATTTAGATCACATCACTTCTAGCTGCACTTTGAAAAAATAGTTTCCCGCACTCTTATTTATTTTTCCGGAAAAGTTTCCCGCACACCCAGTTTAATTGTTGCACTTTTTGCACACTTTTTCATATTATACCATCACCTATGTATTATTATTTTAAGTTATTCTCTTACCATTTTATTGCAACATGCTGATATTATTATTTTAGGTATATACTAGGATATATATATTGTAGTACTTTGCACTTTATATTACGCACTTTGGTGGTTATTTATATTGTACTTCATTTTACTTTTTTATATTTTTTCATATATTCCATATTAACTCATTCCCAATACCATTTTATGTTGGATTTTCACTATATTGTGGCACTATTTACATATCCACCATTTATATTTATATTTTTATTCCTCAATCACATCTGTGTTTCTACATTTTATATTCTTTTCATTTTATATATCTATATATACCTATTTGCACTTTATAAGCAGCGCCACCACTTCATATTTACATACATATTTATATAGCCTTTTGGCTATATTTTAAGTGAGGCTGCAGCTTACCTGTGCACACATTTAATTTATCCTCTGACATCCTTAGCGCGGATTTATTTATATTGTATAGATCAACATCACTTTGCCTGTGAGGGGCTTACTGCCGACGTAAATAGTCGTGCGGCAGTCGGCAAGTGGTTTAGGCTCTAAAAGACAAAAATAAAGTCACTTTGACTAATTTTTTTAGACCTTTGGTGACAAAATGCAGTTATTTTGACTAAAAAAGGCTTTTTTAGACACTTGGAGACCAAAATTGAGTCATTTTTACCAACAAATTTTTTTCAGGCCATTGGAGCCCAAATGGCCGGTTTTAGACAACTCTTATCTAAAACCGGCTTTTTAAGGCTCTAAAAGACAAAAATACAGTCATTTTGACTAATTTTTTTCAGACCTTTGGTGACCAAATGCAGTTATTTATACTAAAAAAGGCTTTTTTAGACACTTGGAGACCAAAATAGAGTCATTTTAACAAAAAAATTTTCAGGCCATTGGAGCCCAAATATCTAAAATCTTGTCTAAAACCGGCTTTTCAAGGCTCTAAAAGACAAAAATACAGTCAATTTGACTAAATGTTTTTCAGATCTTTGGTGACCAAATGCATTTATTGTGACTAAAAAGGCTTTTTAGACACTTGGAGACCAAAATAGAGTCATTTTGACCAAAACATTTTTTTCAGGCCATTGTAGCCAAATGTCTAAAATCTTGTCTAAAACCGGCATTTTAAGGCTCTAAAAGACAAAAATATAGTCATTTTGACTAAATTTTTTTCAGACCTTTGGTTACCAAATGCAGTTATTTTGACTAAAAAGGCTTTTTAGACACTTGGAGACCAAAATAGAGTCATTTTGACCGAATTTTTTTCAGGCAATTGGAGCCCAAATGGCCAGTTATAGACAAATCTTGTCTAAAACCGTCTTTTTAAGGCTCTAAAAGACAAAAATACAGTCATTTTGACTAATTTTTTTTATCAGACCTTTGGTGACCAAATGCAGTTATTTTGACTAAAAAAGGCTTTTTAGACACGTGGAGACCAAAATAGAGTCATTTTGACCAAAAAAATCTTTCAGGCCATTTGAGCCCAAATGTCTAAAATCGTGCCTAAAACCCGCCTTTTAAGGCTCTAAAAGACAAAAATACAGTCAATTTGACTAAATGTGTTTTTCATACCTTTGGTGACCAAATGCAGTTATTTTGACTAAAAAAGGAAGGCTTTTTAGACTCTTGGAGGCCAAAATCGAGTCATTTTGACCCAAAAAAATTTTTTCAGGCTATTGGAGCCAAATGTCTAAAATCTTGTCTAAAACCGGCTTTTTAAGGCTCTAAAAGAAAAAAATATAGTCATTTGGACTTAATTTTTTTTCAGACCTTTAGTGACCAAATGCAGTTATTTTGACTTAAAAAGCCTTTTTAGACACTTGGAGACCAAAATACAGTTATTTTAACTAAAAAATTATTTTCAGGCCATTGGAGCCCAAAATGGCTGGTTTTAGACAAATCTTGTCTTAAACCGGCTTTTTAAGGCTCTAAAAGACAAAAATACGGTCATTTTGACTAAATTGTTTTTCAGACCTTTGGTGACCAAATGCCGTTATTTTGACTAACGAAAGGTTTTTAGACACTTGGAGACCACATTAGAGTCATTTTGACCAAAACATTTTTTTCAGGCCAATCGAGCCCAAATGGCCGGTTTAAAACAAATCTTGTCTAAAACCGGCTTTTTAAGGCTGTAAAAGACAAAAAATACAGTAATTTTGACTAAATTTTTTTCAGACCTTTGGTGACCAAATGCCGTTATTTTGACTAACAAAAGATTTTCTAGACACTTGGAGACCAAAATAGAGTTTTTTTGACCAAAACATTTTTTTCAGGCCATTGGAGCCAAATGTCTAAAATCTTGTCTAAAACCGGCTTTTTAAGGCTTTAAAAGACAAAAATATAGTCATTTTGACTAAAGTATTTTTCAGACCTTTGGTGACCAAATGCAGTTATTTTGACTAAAAAAGGCTTTTTAGACACTTGGAGACCAAAATAGAGTCATTTTGACCAAAAAGTTTTTTTCAGGCCATTGGAGCCCAAATGGCCGGTTTTAGACAAATCTGGTCTAAAACCGGCTTTTTAAGACACTAAAAGACAAAAAACATTAATTTTGACTAATTTTTTCAGACCTTTGCTGACCAAATGCATTTATTTATACTAAAAAAGACTTTTTTAGACACTTGGAGACCAAAATAGAGTCATTTTAACAAAAAAAATTTTCAGGCCATTGGAGCCCAAAAATCTAAAATCTTGTCTAAAACCGGCTTTTCAAGGCACTAAAAGACAAAAATACAGTCAATTTGACTACATTTTTTTTCAGATCTTTGGTGACCAAATGCAGTTATTTTGACTAAAAAGGCTTTTTAGACACTTGGAGACCAAAATAGAGTCATTTTGACCAAAACATTTTTTTCAGGCCATTGGAGCCAAATGTCTAAAATCTTGTCTAAAACCAGCTTTTTAAGGCTCTAAAAGACAAAAATATAGTAATTTTGACTACATTTTTTTCAGACCTTTGGTGACCAAATGCAGTTATTTTGACTAAAAAAGGCTTTTTAGACACTTGGAGACCAAAATAGAGTCATTTTGACCAAACATTTTTTTCAGGCCATTGAAACTCAAATGGCCGGTTTTAGACAAATCGTGTCTAAAACCGGCTATTTAACCACTTAACCCCCGGAAGATTTGACCCCCTTCCTGACCAGGGCCTATTTTGCGATTCGGCACTGCGTTGACTTTAACGGACAATTGCGCAGTCGTGCGACGCTGTACCTAAACAAATTTGACTTCCTTTTTTTCCCACAAACAGAGCTTTCTTTTGGTGGTATTTGATCACCTGTGCGATTTTTTGATCATGCGCTATAAACAAAAAAGAGCGTCAATTTTGCAAAAATAGCAATATTTTTCACATTTTTTATATGAAATTCCCCCAAAAAATGTGAAAATCAAAATTTTTTAACATTTTTGGCCAATTTGTTTTATGCTACATATGTTTGGTAAAAAAAAAGCGTATTTTGATTGGTTTGCGCAAAAGTTATCGCGTTTACTAACAAAGGGAAAGATTTTTGTCGTTTTTGTAGTTTTTTTTTCAACGCGTAATGGCGGCGATCTGCGATTTTTTTTGCGGTACTGCAAAATTGCGGCAGACAGATCGGACCCTTGACTGACATTTTTGACACTTTTGGGGTTACCAGTGACATTTCTACAGTAATCAGTGCTATACATATGCACTGTTACTGTAAAATTACACTGGCAGTGAAGGGGGTTAACTTTTTTTTGAGAGGGAGGGGCTGTGTGTGTCCCTCGGGGCGTGATTCTAACTGTGATTGGTTGTGGCTTGAGCTGTAGGAACAGTGATCAACGGTCCTACATAGTAGAACCGTATGATCACTGTTTCTACACAGGGGGGAATGACAGGTGGCTTGTTTACATCAGTCGCCTGACTTTCTCCCTCTGCAGTGACGATCGCCGAGTGACCGGCGAACATCGGGTCCGCCGGTCACACGTGCGGGGGATCCGTGACCACGCGGGAGCGTGCCTCCGGGGGCGCGCGCTCGCTCCCTAGACCCTCACAAGCTAGCAACGTGGATCAACATCACTTTGCCTGTGAGGGGCTTACTGCTGACGTAAAAACTCGTGCGGCAGTCGGCAAGTGGTTAAGGCTCTAAAAGACAAAAATAAAGACACTTTGACTAATTTTTTTTTTAGACCTTTGGTGACGAAATGCAGTTATTTTGACTAAAAAAGGCTTTTTAGACACTTGGAGACCAAAATTGAGTCATTTTGACCAAAAACATTTTTTCATGCCATTGGAGCCCAAATGGCCGGTTTTAGACAACTCTTGTCTAAAACCGGATTTTTAAGGCTCTAAAAGACAAAAAATACAGTCATTTTGACTAAATTTTTTTCAGACCTTTGGTGACCAAATGCCGTTATTTTGACTAACAAAAGGTTTTTAGACACTTGGAGACCAAAATAGAGTATTTTTGACCAAAACATTTTTTTCCAGGCCATTTTAGCCAAATGTCTAAAATCGTGCCTAAAACCGGCTTTTTAAGGCTCTCAAAGAAAAAATATAGTCATTTGGACTTAATTTTTTTCAGACCTTTGGTGACCAAATGCAGTTATTTTGACTTAAAAAGGCTTTTTAGACACTTGGAGACCGAAATAGAGTCATTTTAACTAAAAAATAATTTTCAGGCCATTGGAGCCCAAATGGCCGGTTTTAGACAAATCTTGTCTTAAACCGGCTTTTTAAGGCTCTAAAAGACAAAAATACAGTCATTTTGACTAAGTTTGTTTTTCAGACCTTTGGTGACCAAATGCCGTTATTTTGACTAACAAAAGTTTTTAGACACTTGGAGACCAAAATAGAGTCATTTTGACCAAAACATTTTTTTCAGGCCATTGGAGCCCAAATTGCCGGTTTTAAACAAATCTTGTCTAAAACCGGCTTTTTAAGGCTGTAAAAGACAAAAAATACAGTAATTTTGACTAATTTTTTTTTCAGACCTTTGGTGACCAAATGCCGTTTTTAGACACTTGGAGACCAAACTAGAGTATTTTTGACCAAAACATTTTTTTCAGGCCATTGGAGCCAAATGTCTAAAATGTTGTCTAAAACCGGCTTTTTAAGGCTCTAAAAGACAAAAATGCAGTCATTTTGACTAATTTTTTTATCAGACCTTTGGTGACCAAATGCAGATATTTTGACTAAAAAAGGCTTTTTAGACACTTGGAGACCAAAATAGAGTCATTTTGACCAAAAAAATCTTTCAGGCCATTTAAGCCCAAATGTCTAAAATCGTGCCTAAAACCGGCTTTTTAACGCTCTCAAAGAAAAAAATATAGACATTTGGACTTAATTTTTTTTCAGACCTTTGGTGACCAAATGCAGTTATTTTGACTTAAAAAGGCTTTTTAGACACTTGGAGACCAAAATAGAGTCATTTTAACTAAAAAAATAATTTTCAAGTCATTGGAGCCCAAATGGCCGGTTTTAGACAAATCTTGTCTTAAACCGGCTTTTTAAGGCTCTAAAAGACAAAAATATAGTCATTTTGACTAAATTTTTTTTCAGACCTTTGGTGACCAAATGCCGTTATTTTGACTAACAAAAGGTTTTTAGACACTTGGAGACCAAAATAGAGTCATTTTGACCAAAACATTTTTTTCAGGCCATTGGAGCCCAAACGGCCGGTTTTAAACAAATCTTGTCTAAAACCGGCTTTTTAAGGCTGTAAAAGACAAAAAATACAGTAATTTTGACTAATTATTTTTTTTCAGACCTTTGGTGACCAAATGCCGTTATTTTGACTAACAAAAGGTTTTTAGACACTTGGAGACCAAAATAGAGTATTTTTGACCAAAACATTTTTTTCAGGCCATTGGAGCCAAATGTCTAAAATCTTGTCTAAAACCGGCTTTTTAAGGCTCTAAAAGACAAAAATATAGTAATTTTGACGAAATTTTTTTTCTGACCTTTGGTGACCAAATGCAGTTATTTTGACTAAAAAACGATTTTTAGACACTTGGAGACCAAAACAGAGTAATTTTGACCGAAAATTTATTTTCAGGCCATTGGAGCCCAAATGGCCGGTTTTAGACAAATCTTGTCTAAAACCGGCTTTTTAAGGATCTAAAAGATAAAAATACAATCATTTTGACTAAAGTATTTTTCAGACCTTTGGTGACCAAATTCAGTTATTTTGACAAAAAAAGGCCTTTTAGACACTTGGAGACCAAAATAGAGTCATTTTGACCAAAAAAAATTTTCAGGCCATTGGAGCCCAAATGGCCGGTTTTAGACAAATCTGGTCTAAAACCGGCTTTTTAAGGCTCTAAAAGACAAAAATACAGTCATTTTGACTAATTTTTTTCAGACCTTTGGTGACCAAATGCACTTATTTTGACTAAAAAAGGCTTTTTAGACAGTTGGAGACCAAAATAGAGTCATTTTGACCAAAAAAATCTTTCAGGCCATTTAAGCCCAAATGTCTAAAATCGTGCCTAGAACCGGCTTTTTAAGGCTCTCAAAGAAAAAAATATAGTCATTTGGACTTAAGTTTTTTTTCAGACCTTTGGTGACCAAATGCAGTTATTTTGACTTAAAATGGCTTTTTAGACACTTGGAGACCAAAATAGAGTCATTTTAACTAAAAAAATAATTTTCAAGCCATTGGAGCCCAAATGGCCGGTTTTAGACAAATCTTGTCTTAAACCGGCATTTTAAGGCTCTAAAAGACAAAAATATAGTCATTTTGACTAAATTTTTTTTGAGACCTTTGGTGACCAAATGCCGTTATTTTGACTAACAAAAGGTTTTTAGACACTTGGAGACCAAAATAGAGTCATTTTGACCAAAACATTTTTTTCAGGCCATTGGAGCCCAAATGGCCGGTTTTAAACAAATCTTGTCTAAAACCGTCTTTTTAAGGCTGTAAAAGACAAAAAATACAGTAATTTTGACTAAATTTTTTTTCAGACCTTTAGTGACCAAATGCCGTTATTTTGACTAACAAAAGGTTTTTAGACACTTGGAGACCAAAATAGAGTATTTTTGACCAAAACATTTTGTTCAGGCCATTGGAGCCAAATGTCTAAAATCTTGTCTAAAACCGGCTTTTTAAGGCTCTAAAAGACAAAAATACAGTCATTTTGACTAAAGTATTTTTCAGACCTTTGGTGACCAAATTCAGTTATTTTGAAAAAAAAAGGCTTTTTTAGACACTTGGAGACCAAAATAGAGTCATTTTAACAAAAAAAATTTCAGGCCATTGGAGCCCAAAAATCTAAAATCTTGTCTAAAACCGGCTTTTTAAGGGTTCTAAAAGATCACCTGTGCGATTTTTTGATCATGCGCTATAAACAAAAAAAGAGCGTCAATTTTGCAAAAATAGCAATATTTTTCACATTTTTTTATATGAAATTCACCAAAAAAATGTAAAAATCAAAGTTTTTTAACATTTTCGGCCAATTTGTTTATGCTACATGTTTGGTAAAAAATTGCAAAAAGCGTATTTTGATTGGTGTGCGCAAAAGTTATCGCGTTTACTAACAAAGGGAAAGATTTTTGTAATTTTTGTTGGTTTTTTTTCAACGTGTAATGGCGGCGATCTGCGATTTTTTTAGCGGTACTGCAAAATTGCGGCAGACAGATCGGACCCTTGACTGACATTTTTGACACTTTCGGGGTTACCAGTGACATTTCTACAGTAATCAGTGCTATACATATGCACTGTTACTGTCAAATTACACTGGCAGTGAAGGGGTTAACTTTTTTTGAGAGGGAGGGGCTGTGTGTGTCCCTAGGGGCGTGATTCTAACTGTGATTGGCTGTGGCTTGAGCTGTAGGAACAGTGATCAATGGTCCTACATAGTAGAACCATATGATCACTGTTTCTACACAGGGGAGAATGACAGGGGGCTTGTTTACATCAGTCGCCTGACTTTCTCCCTCTGTCGGATCGCCGAGTGACCGGCGGACATCGGGGGACACGTGCGGGGGATCCATGACCACGCGGGAGCTCGCCTCCGGGGCGCGCGCTCGCTCCCTAGACCCTAACAGGCTAGCAACGTAGATCAACATCACTTTGCCTGTGAGGGGCTTACTGCCGACGTAAATAGTGGTTAAGGCTCTAAAAGACAAAAATAAAGTCACTTTGACTAAATTTTTTTAGACCTTTGGTGACGAAATGCAGTTATTTTGACTAAAAAAGGCTTTTTAGACACTTGGAGACCAAAATTGAGTCATTTTTACCAAAAAAATTTCTCAGGCCATTGGAGCCCAAATGGCCGGTTTTAGACGACTCTTGTCTAAAACTGGCTTTTTAAGGCTCTAAAAGACAAAAATACAGTCATTTTGACTAATTATTTTCAGACCTTTGGTGACCAAATGCAGTTATTTATACTAAAAAAGGCTTTTTTAGACACTTGTAGACCAAAATAGAGTCATTTTAACAAAAAAAATTCAGGCCATTGGAGCCCAAATATCTAAAATCTTGTCTAAAACCGGCTTTTCAAGGCTCTAAAAGACAAAAATACAGTCAATTTGACTACATTTTTTTTCAGATCTTTGGTGACCAAATGCAGTTATTTTGACTAAAAAGGCTTTTTAGACACTTGGAGACCAAAATAGAGTCATTTTGACCAAAACATTTTTTTCAGGCCATTGGAGCCAAATGTCTAAAATCTTGTCTAAAACCGGCTTTTTAAGGCTCTAAAAGACAAAAATATAGTAATTTTGACTACATTTTTTTCAGACCTTTGGTGACCAAATGCAGTTATTTTGACTAAAAAAGGCTTTTTAGACACTTGGAGACCAAAATAGAGTCATTTTGACCAAACATTTTTTTCAGGCCATTGAAACTCAAATGGCCGGTTTTAGACAAATCGTGTCTAAAACCGGCTATTTAACCACTTAACCCCCGGAAGATTTGACCCCCTTCCTGACCAGGGCCTATTTTGCGATTCGGCACTGCGTTGACTTTAACGGACAATTGCGCAGTCGTGCGACGCTGTACCTAAACAAATTTGACTTCCTTTTTTTCCCACAAACAGAGCTTTCTTTTGGTGGTATTTGATCACCTGTGCGATTTTTTGATCATGCGCTATAAACAAAAAAGAGCGTCAATTTTGCAAAAATAGCAATATTTTTCACATTTTTTATATGAAATTCCCCCAAAAAATGTGAAAATCAAAATTTTTTAACATTTTTGGCCAATTTGTTTTATGCTACATATGTTTGGTAAAAAAAAGCGTATTTTGATTGGTTTGCGCAAAAGTTATCGCGTTTACTAACAAAGGGAAAGATTTTTGTCGTTTTTGTAGTTTTTTTTTCAACGCGTAATGGCGGCGATCTGCGATTTTTTTTGCGGTACTGCAAAATTGCGGCAGACAGATCGGACCCTTGACTGACATTTTTGACACTTTTGGGGTTACCAGTGACATTTCTACAGTAATCAGTGCTATACATATGCACTGTTACTGTAAAATTACACTGGCAGTGAAGGGGGTTAACTTTTTTTGAGAGGGAGGGGCTGTGTGTGTCCCTCGGGGCGTGATTCTAACTGTGATTGGTTGTGGCTTGAGCTGTAGGAACAGTGATCAACGGTCCTACATAGTAGAACCGTATGATCACTGTTTCTACACAGGGGGGAATGACAGGTGGCTTGTTTACATCAGTCGCCTGACTTTCTCCCTCTGCAGTGACGATCGCCGAGTGACCGGCGAACATCGGGTCCGCCGGTCACACGTGCGGGGGATCCGTGACCACGCGGGAGCGTGCCTCCGGGGGCGCGCGCTCGCGCCCTAGACCCTCACAAGCTAGCAACGTGGATCAACATCACTTTGCCTGTGAGGGGCTTACTGCTGACGTAAAAACTCGTGCGGCAGTCGCAAAGTGGTTAAGGCTCTAAAAGACAAAAATAAAGACACTTTGACTAATTTTTTTTTAGACCTTTGGTGACGAAATGCAGTTATTTTGACTAAAAAAGGCTTTTTAGACACTTGGAGACCAAAATTGAGTCATTTTGACCAAAAACATTTTTTCATGCCATTGGAGCCCAAATGGCCGGTTTTAGACAACTCTTGTCTAAAACCGGATTTTTAAGGCTCTAAAAGACAAAAAATACAGTCATTTTGACTAAATTTTTTTCAGACCTTTGGTGACCAAATGCCGTTATTTTGACTAACAAAAGGTTTTTAGACACTTGGAGACCAAAATAGAGTATTTTTGACCAAAACATTTTTTTCCAGGCCATTTTAGCCAAATGTCTAAAATCGTGCCTAAAACCGGCTTTTTAAGGCTCTCAAAGAAAAAATATAGTCATTTGGACTTAATTTTTTTCAGACCTTTGGTGACCAAATGCAGTTATTTTGACTTAAAAAGGCTTTTTAGACACTTGGAGACCGAAATAGAGTCATTTTAACTAAAAAATAATTTTCAGGCCATTGGAGCCCAAATGGCCGGTTTTAGACAAATCTTGTCTTAAACCGGCTTTTTAAGGCTCTAAAAGACAAAAATACAGTCATTTTGACTAAGTTTGTTTTTCAGACCTTTGGTGACCAAATGCCGTTATTTTGACTAACAAAAGGTTTTTAGACACTTGGAGACCAAAATAGAGTATTTTTGACCAAAACATTTTTTTCCAGGCCATTTTAGCCAAATGTCTAAAATCGTGCCTAAAACCGGCTTTTTAAGGCTCTCAAAGAAAAAATATAGTCATTTGGACTTAATTTTTTTCAGACCTTTGGTGACCAAATGCAGTTATTTTGACTTAAAAAGGCTTTTTAGACACTTGGAGACCGAAATAGAGTCATTTTAACTAAAAAATAATTTTCAGGCCATTGGAGCCCAAATGGCCGGTTTTAGACAAATCTTGTCTTAAACCGGCTTTTTAAGGCTCTAAAAGACAAAAATACAGTCATTTTGACTAAGTTTGTTTTTCAGACCTTTGGTGACCAAATGCCGTTATTTTGACTAACAAAAGTTTTTAGACACTTGGAGACCAAAATAGAGTCATTTTGACCAAAACATTTTTTTCAGGCCATTGGAGCCCAAATTGCCGGTTTTAAACAAATCTTGTCTAAAACCGGCTTTTTAAGGCTGTAAAAGACAAAAAATATAGTAATTTTGACTAATTTTTTTTTCAGACCTTTGGTGACCAAATGCCGTTTTTAGACACTTGGAGACCAAACTAGAGTATTTTTGACCAAAACATTTTTTTCAGGCCATTGGAGCCAAATGTCTAAAATGTTGTCTAAAACCGGCTTTTTAAGGCTCTAAAAGACAAAAATGCAGTCATTTTGACTAATTTTTTTATCAGACCTTTGGTGACCAAATGCAGATATTTTGACTAAAAAAGGCTTTTTAGACACTTGGAGACCAAAATAGAGTCATTTTGACCAAAAAAATCTTTCAGGCCATTTAAGCCCAAATGTCTAAAATCGTGCCTAAAACCGGCTTTTTAACGCTCTCAAAGAAAAAAATATAGACATTTGGACTTAATTTTTTTTCAGACCTTTGGTGACCAAATGCAGTTATTTTGACTTAAAAAGGCTTTTTAGACACTTGGAGACCAAAATAGAGTCATTTTAACTAAAAAAATAATTTTCAAGTCATTGGAGCCCAAATGGCCGGTTTTAGACAAATCTTGTCTTAAACCGGCTTTTTAAGGCTCTAAAAGACAAAAATATAGTCATTTTGACTAAATTTTTTTTCAGACCTTTGGTGACCAAATGCCGTTATTTTGACTAACAAAAGGTTTTTAGACACTTGGAGACCAAAATAGAGTCATTTTGACCAAAACATTTTTTTCAGGCCATTGGAGCCCAAACGGCCGGTTTTAAACAAATCTTGTCTAAAACCGGCTTTTTAAGGCTGTAAAAGACAAAAAATACAGTAATTTTGACTAATTATTTTTTTTCAGACCTTTGGTGACCAAATGCCGTTATTTTGACTAACAAAAGGTTTTTAGACACTTGGAGACCAAAATAGAGTATTTTTGACCAAAACATTTTTTTCAGGCCATTGGAGCCAAATGTCTAAAATCTTGTCTAAAACCGGCTTTTTAAGGCTCTAAAAGACAAAAATATAGTAATTTTGACGAAATTTTTTTTCTGACCTTTGGTGACCAAATGCAGTTATTTTGACTAAAAAACGATTTTTAGACACTTGGAGACCAAAACAGAGTAATTTTGACCGAAAATTTATTTTCAGGCCATTGGAGCCCAAATGGCCGATTTTAGACAAATCTTGTCTAAAACCGGCTTTTTGCGGATCTAAAAGATAAAAATACAGTCATTTTGACTAAAGTATTTTTCAGACCTTTGGTGACCAAATTCAGTTATTTTGACAAAAAAAGGCCTTTTAGACACTTGGAGACCAAAATAGAGTCATTTTGACCAAAAAAAATTTTCAGGCCATTGGAGCCCAAATGGCCGGTTTTAGACAAATCTGGTCTAAAACCGGCTTTTTAAGGCTCTAAAAGACAAAAATACAGTCATTTTGACTAATTTTTTTTCAGACCTTTGGTGACCAAATACACTTATTTTGACTAAAAAAGGCTTTTTAGACAGTTGGAGACCAAAATAGAGTCATTTTGACCAAAAAAATCTTTCAGGCCATTTAAGCCCAAATGTCTAAAATCGTGCCTAGAACCGGCTTTTTAAGGCTCTCAAAGAAAAAAATATAGTAATTTTGACGAAATTTTTTTTCAGACCTTTGGTGACCAAATGCAGTTATTTTGACTTAAAATGGCTTTTTAGACACTTGGAGACCAAAATAGAGTCATTTTAACTAAAAAAATAATTTTCAAGCCATTGGAGCCCAAATGGCCGGTTTTAGACAAATCTTGTCTTAAACCGGCATTTTAAGGCTCTAAAAGACAAAAATATAGTCATTTTGACTAAATTTTTTTTCAGACCTTTGGTGACCAAATGCCGTTATTTTGACTAACAAAAGGTTTTTAGACACTTGGAGACCAAAATAGAGTCATTTTGACCAAAACATTTTTTTCAGGCCATTGGAGCCCAAATGGCCGGTTTTAAACAAATCTTGTCTAAAACCGTCTTTTTAAGGCTGTAAAAGACAAAAAATACAGTAATTTTGACTAAATTTTTTTTCAGACCTTTAGTGACCAAATGCCGTTATTTTGACTAACAAAAGGTTTTTAGACACTTGGAGACCAAAATAGAGTATTTTTGACCAAAACATTTTGTTCAGGCCATTGGAGCCAAATGTCTAAAATCTTGTCTAAAACCGGCTTTTTAAGGCTCTAAAAGACAAAAATACAGTCATTTTGACTAAAGTATTTTTCAGACCTTTGGTGACCAAATTCAGTTATTTTGAAAAAAAAAAGGCTTTTTTAGACACTTGGAGACCAAAATAGAGTCATTTTAACAAAAAAAATTTCAGGCCATTGGAGCCCAAAAATCTAAAATCTTGTCTAAAACCGGCTTTTCAAGGGTTCTAAAAGATCACCTGTGCGATTTTTTGATCATGCGCTATAAACAAAAAAAGAGCGTCAATTTTGCAAAAATAGCAATATTTTTCACATTTTTTTATATGAAATTCACCAAAAAAATGTAAAAATCAAAGTTTTTTAACATTTTCGGCCAATTTGTTTATGCTACATGTTTGGTAAAAAATTGCAAAAAGCGTATTTTGATTGGTGTGCGCAAAAGTTATCGCGTTTACTAACAAAGGGAAAGATTTTTGTAATTTTTGTTGGTTTTTTTTCAACGTGTAATGGCGGCGATCTGCGATTTTTTTAGCGGTACTGCAAAATTGCGGCAGACAGATCGGACCCTTGACTGACATTTTTGACACTTTCGGGGTTACCAGTGACATTTCTACAGTAATCAGTGCTATACATATGCACTGTTACTGTCAAATTACACTGGCAGTGAAGGGGTTAACTTTTTTTGAGAGGGAGGGGCTGTGTGTGTCCCTAGGGGCGTGATTCTAACTGTGATTGGCTGTGGCTTGAGCTGTAGGAACAGTGATCAATGGTCCTACATAGTAGAACCATATGATCACTGTTTCTACACAGGGGAGAATGACAGGGGGCTTGTTTACATCAGTCGCCTGACTTTCTCCCTCTGTCGGATCTCCGAGTGACCGGCGGACATCGGGGGACACGTGCGGGGGATCCATGACCACGCGGGAGCTCGCCTCCGGGGCGCGCGCTCGCTCCCTAGACCCTAACAGGCTAGCAACGTAGATCAACATCACTTTGCCTGTGAGGGGCTTACTGCCGACGTAAATAGTGGTTAAGGCTCTAAAAGACAAAAATAAAGTCACTTTGACTAAATTTTTTTAGACCTTTGGTGACGAAATGCAGTTATTTTGACTAAAAAAGGCTTTTTAGACACTTGGAGACCAAAATTGAGTCATTTTTACCAAAAAAATTTCTCAGGCCATTGGAGCCCAAATGGCCGGTTTTAGACGACTCTTGTCTAAAACTGGCTTTTTAAGGCTCTAAAAGACAAAAATACAGTCATTTTGACTAATTATTTTCAGACCTTTGGTGACCAAATGCAGTTATTTATACTAAAAAAGGCTTTTTTAGACACTTGGAGACCAAAATAGAGTCATTTTAACAAAAAAATTTCAGGCCATTGGAGCCCAAATATCTAAAATCTTGTCTAAAACCGGCTTTTCAAGGCTCTAAAAGACAAAAATACAGTCAATTTGACTACATTTTTTTTCAGATCTTTGGTGACCAAATGCAGTTATTTTGACTAAAAAGGCTTTTTAGACACTTGGAGACCAAAATAGAGTCATTTTGACCAAAACATTTTTTTCAGGCCATTGGAGCCAAATGTCTAAAATCTTGTCTAAAACCGGCTTTTTAAGGCTCTAAAAGACAAAAATATAGTAATTTTGACTACATTTTTTTCAGACCTTTGGTGACCAAATGCAGTTATTTTGACTAAAAAAGGCTTTTTAGACACTTGGAGACCAAAATAGAGTCATTTTGACCGATTTTTTTTCAGGCAATTGGAGCCCAAATGGCCAGTTATAGACAAATCTTGTCTAAAACCGGCTTTTTAAGGCTCTAAAAGACAAAAATACAGTCATCTTGACAATTTTTTTTATCAGACCTTTGGTGACCAAATGCAGTTATTTTGACAAAAAAAGGCTTTTTAGACACTTGGAGACAAAAATAGAGTCATTTTGACCAAACATTTTTTTCAGGCCATTGAAACTCAAATGGCCGGTTTTAGACAAATCGTGTCTAAAACCGGCTATTTACCACTTAACCCCCGGAAGATTTGACCCCCTTCCTGACCAGGGCCTATTTTGCGATTCGGCACTGCGTTGACTTTAACGGACAATTGCGCGGTCGTGCGACGCTGTACCTAAACAAATTTGACTTCCTTTTTTTCCCACAAACAGAGCTTTCTTTTGGTGGTATTTGATCACCTGTGCGATTTTTTGATCATGCGCTATAAACAAAAAAAGCGTCAATTTTGCAAAAATAGCAATATTTTTCACATTTTTTTACATGAAATTCCCCAAAAAAATGTGAAAATCAAATTTTTTTAACATTTTCGGCCAATTTGTTTTATGCTACATATGTTTGGTAAAAAAAAAGCGTATTTTGATTGGTTTGCGCAAAAGTTATCGCGTTTACTAACAAAGGGAAAGATTTTTGTTGTTTATGTAGTTTTTTTTTCAACGCGTAATGGCGGCGATCTGCGATTTTTTTTGTGGTACTGCAAAATTGCGGCAGACAGATCGGACCCTTGACTGACATTTTTGACACTTTTGGGGTTACCAGTGACATTTCTACAGTAATCAGTGCTATACATATGCACTGTTACTGTAAAATTACACTGGCAGTGAAGGGGGTTAACTTTTTTTGAGAGGGAGGGGCCGTGTGTGTCCCTCGGGGCGTGATTCTAACTGTGATTGGTTGTGGCTTGAGCTGTAGGAACAGTGATCAACGGTCCTACATAGTAGAACTGTATGATCACTGTTTCTACACAGGGGAGAATGACAGGTGGCTTGTTTACATCAGTCGCCTGACTTTCTCCCTCTGCAGTGACGATCGCCGAGTGACCGGCGAACATCGGGTCCGCCGGTCACACGTGCGGGGGATCCGTGACCACGCAGGAGCGTGCCTCCGGGGGTGCGCGCTCGCTCCCTAGACCCTCACAAGCTAGCAACGTAGATCAACATCACTTTGCCTGTGAGGGGCTTACTGCCGACGTAAAAACTCGTGCGGCAGTCGGCAAGTGGTTAAGGCTCTAAAAGACAAAAATAAAGACACTTTGACTAATTTTTTTTTTAGACCTTTGGTGACGAAATGCAGTTATTTTGACTAAAAAAAGGCTTTTTAGACACTTGGAGACCAAAATTGAGTCATTTTGACCAAAAACATTTTTTCATGCCATTGGAGCCCAAATGGCCAGCTTTAGACAACTCTTGTCTAAAATCGGATTTTTAAGGCTCTAAAAGACAAAAAATACAGTCATTTTGACTAATTTTTTTTCAGACCTTTGGTGACCAAATGCCGTTATTTTGACTAACAAAAGGTTTTTAGACACTTGGAGACCAAAATAGAGTATTTTTGACCAAAACATTTTTTTCCAGGCCATTTTAGCCAAATGTCTAAAATCGTGCCTAAAACCGGCTTTTTAAGGCTCTCAAAGAAAAAATATAGTTATTTGGACTTAATTTTTTTCAGACCTTTGGTGACCAAATGCAGTTATTTTGACTTAAAAAGGCTTTTTAGACACTTGGAGACCGAAATAGAGTCATTTTAACTAAAAAATAATTTTCAGGCCATTGGAGCCCAAATGGCCGGTTTTAGACAAATCTTGTCTTAAACCGGCTTTTTAAGGCTCTAAAAGACAAAAATACAGTCATTTTGACTAAGTTTGTTTTTCAGACCTTTGGTGACCAAATGCCGTTATTTTGACTAACAAAAGTTTTTAGACACTTGGAGACCAAAAAAGAGTCATTTTGACCAAAACATTTTTTTCAGGCCATTGGAGCCCAAATTGCCGGTTTTAAACAAATCTTGTCTAAAACCGGCTTTTTAAGGCTGTAAAAGACAAAAAATACAGTAATTTTGACTAATTTTTTTCAGACCTTTGGTGACCAAATGCCGTTATTTTGACTAACAAAAGGTTTTTAGACACTTGGAGACCATACTAGAGTATTTTTGACCAAAACATTGTTTTCAGGCCATTGGAGCCAAATGACTAAAATCTTGTCTAAAACCGGCTTTTTAAGGCTCTAAAAGACAAAAATATAGTCATTTTGACGAAAATTTTTTTTCTGACCCTTGGTGACCAAATGCAGTTATTTTGACTAAAAAACGATTTTTAGACACTTGGAGACCAAAACAGAGTAATTTTGACTGAAAATTTCTTTTCAGGCCATTGTGGCCGGTTTTAGACAAATCTTGTCTAAAACCGGCTTTTTAAGGCTCTAAAAGACAAAAATACAGTCATTTTGACTAAAGTATTTTTCAGACCTTTGGTGACCAAATTCAGTTATTTTGACAAAAAAAGGCTTTTTAGACACTTGGAGACCAAAGTAGAGTCATTTTGACCAAAAAAAATTTTCAGGCCATTGGAGCCCAAATGGCCGGTTTTAGACAAATCTGGTCTAAAACCGGCTTTTTAAGACACTAAAAGACAACAATACATTAATTTTGACTATTTTTTTTCAGATCTTTGGTGACCAAATGCATTTATTGTGACTAAAAAAGGCTTTTTAGACATTTGGAGACCAAAATAGAGTCATTTTGACCGAATTTTTTTTCAGGCAATTGGAGCCCAAATGGCCAGTTATAGACAAATCTTGTCTAAAACCGGCTTTTTAAGGCTCTAAAAGACAAAGATGCAGTCATTTTGACTAATTTTTTTATCAGACCTTTGGTGACCAAATGCAGATATTTTGACTAAAAAAGGCTTTTTAGACACTTGGAGTCCAAAATAGAGTCATTTTGACCAAAAAAATCTTTCAGGCCATTTAAGCCCAAATGTCTAAAATCGTGCCTAAAACCGGCTTTTTAAGGCTCTCAAAGAAAAAAATATAGACATTTGGACTTAATTTTTTTTCAGACCTTTGGTGACCAAATGCAGTTATTTTGACTTAAAAAGGCTTTTTAGACACTTGGAGACCAAAATAGAGTCATTTTAACTAAAAAAATAATTTTCAAGCCATTGGAGCCCAAATGGCCGGTTTTAGACAAATCTTGTCTTAAACCGGCTTTTTAAGGCTCTAAAAGACAAAAATATAGTCATTTTGACTAAATTCTTTTTTCAGACCTTTGGTGACCAAATGCCGTTATTTTGACTAACAAAAGGTTTTTAGACACTTGGAGACCAAAATAGAGTCATTTTGACCAAAACATTTTTTTCAGGCCATTGGAGCCCAAATGGCCGGTTTTAAACAAATCTTGTCTAAAACCGTCTTTTTAAGGCTGTAAAAGACAAAAAATACAGTAATTTTGACTAAATTTTTTTCAGACCTTTGGTGACCAAATGCCGTTATTTTGACTAACAAAAGGTTTTTAGACACTTGGAGACCAAAATAGAGTATTTTTTACCAAAACATTTTTTTCAGGCCATTGGAGCCAAATGTCTAAAATCTTGTCTAAAACCGGCTTTTTAAGGCTCTAAAAGACAAAAATACAGTCATTTTGACTAAAGTATTTTTCAGACCTTTGGTGACCAAATGCAGTTATTTTGACTAAAAAAGGCTTTTTAGACACTTGGAGACCAAAATAGAGTCATTTTGACCAAAAAGTTTTTTTCAGGCCATTGGAGCCCAAATGGCCGGTTTTAGACAAATCTGGTCTAAAACCGGCTTTTTAAGACACTAAAAGACAAAAATACATTAATTTTGACTAATTTTTTCAGACCTTTGCTGACCAAATAAATTTATTTATACTAAAAAAGACTTTTTTAGACACTTGGAGACCAAAATAGAGTCATTTTAACAAAAAAATTTTCAGGCCATTGGAGCACAAAAATCTAAAATCTTGTCTAAAACCGACTTTTCAAGGCACTAAAAGACAAAAATACAGTCAATTTGACTAAATTTTTTTTCAGATCTTTGGTGACCAAATGCAGTTATTTTGACTAAAAAGGCTTTTTAGACACTTGGAGACCAAAATAGATTCATTTTGACCAAAACATTTTTTCAGGCCATTGGAGCCAAATGTCTAAAATCTTGTCTAAAACCGGCTTTTTAAGGCTCTAAAAGACAAAAATATAGTAATTTTGACTACATTTTTTTTCAGACCTTTGGTTACCAAATGCAGTTATTTTGACTAAAAAAGGCTTTTTAGACACTTGGAGACCAAAATAGAGTCATTTTGACCGTTTTTTTTTCAGGCAATTGGAGCCCAAATGGCCAGTTATAGACAAATCTTGTCTAAAACCGGCTTTTTAAGGCTCTAAAAGACAAAAATACAGTCATCTTGACAATTTTTTTTATCAGACCTTTGGTGACCAAATGCAGTTATTTTGACTAAAAAAGGCTTTTTAGACACTTGGAGACCAAAATAGAGTCATTTTGACCAAACATTTTTTTCAGGCCATTGAAACTCAAATGGCCGGTTTTAGACAAATCGTGTCTAAAACCGGCTATTTAACCACTTAACCCCCGGAAGATTTGACCCCCTTCCTGACCAGGGCCTATTTTGCAATTTGGCACTGCGTTGACTTTAACGGACAATTGCGCGGTCGTGCGACGCTGTACCTAAACAAATTTGACTTCCTTTTTTTCCCACAAACAGAGCTTTCTTTTGGTGGTATTTGATCACCTGTGCGATTTTTTGATCATGCGCTATAAACAAAAAAGGAGCGTCAATTTTGCAAAAATAGCAATATTTTTCACATTTTTTTATATGAAATTCCCCCAAAAAATGTGAAAATCAAAATTTTTTTAACATTTTCGGCCAATTTGTTTTATGCTACATATGTTTGGTAAAAAAAAAAAGCGTATTTTGATTGGTTTGCGCAAAAGTTATCGCGTTTACTAACAAAGGGAAAGATTTTTGTCATTTTTGTAGTTTTTTTTTCAACGCGTAATGGCGGCGATCTGCGATTTCTTTTGCGGTACTGCAAAATTGCGGCAGACAGATCGGACCCTTGACTGACATTTTTGACACTTTTGGGGTTACCAGTGACATTTCTACAGTAATCAGTGCTATACATATGCACTGTTACTGTAAAATTACACTGGCAGTGAAGGGGGTTAACTTTTTTTGAGAGGGAGGGGCTGTGTGTGTCCCTCGGGGCGTGATTCTAACTGTGATTGGCTGTGGCTTGAGCTGTAGGAACAGTGATCAACGGTCCTACATAGTAGAACCGTATGATCACTGTTTCTACACAGGGGAGAATGACAGGCGGCTTGTTTATATCAGTCACCTGACTTTCTCCCTCTGCAGTGACAATCGCCGAGTGACCGGCGAACATCGGGTCTGCCGGTCACACGTGCGGGGGATCCGTGACCACGCGGGAGCGCGCCTCCGGGGGCGCGCGCTCGCTCCCTAGACCCTCACAAGCTAGCAACGTAGATCATCACTTTGCCTGTGAGGGGCTTACTGCCGACGTAAATAGTCGTGCGGCAGTCGGCAAGTGGTTAAGGCTCTAAAAGACAAAAATAAAGACACTTTGACTAATTTTTTTTTTAGACCTTTGGTGACGAAATGCAGTTATTTTAACTAAAAAGGCTTTTTAGACACTTGGAGACCAAAATTGAGTCATTTTGACCAAAAAAAATTTTTCATGCCATTGGAGCCCAAATGGCCGGTTTTAGACAACTCTTGTCTAAAACCGGCTTTTTAAGGCTCTAAAAGACAAAAAATACAGTCATTTTGACTAAATTTTTTTCAGACCTTTGGTGACCAAATGCCGTTATTTTGACTAACAAAAGGTTTTTAGACACTTGGAGACCAAAATAGAGTATTTTTGACCAAAACATTTTTTTCAGGCCATTTTAGCCAAATGTCTAAAATCGTGCCTAAAACCGGCTTTTTAAGGCTCTCAAAGAAAAAAATATATTCATTTGGACTTAATTTTTTCAGACCTTTGGTGACCAAATGCAGTTATTTTGACTTAAAAAGGCTTTTTAGACACTTGGAGACCGAAATAGAGTCATTTTAACTAAAAAATAATTTTCAGGCCATTGGAGCCCAAATGGCCGGTTTTAGACAAATCTTGTCTTAAACCGGCTTTTTAAGGCTCTAAAAGACAAAAATACAGTCATTTTGACTAAATTGTTTTTCAGACCTTTGGTGACCAAATGCCGTTATTTTGACTAACAAAAGGTTTTTAGACACTTGGAGACCAAAATAGAGTCATTTTGACCAAAACATTTTTTCAGGCCATTGGAGACCAAATTGCCGGTTTTAAACAAATCTTGTCTAAAACCGGCTTTTTAAGGCTGTAAAAGACAAAAAATACAGTAATTTTGACTAATTTTTTTTCAGACCTTTGGTGACCAAATGCCGTTATTTTGACTAACAAATGGTTTTTAGACACTTGGAGACCAAAATAGAGTATTTTTGACCAAAACATTTTTTTCAGGCCATTGGAGCCAAATGTCTAAAATCTTGTCTAAAACCGGCTTTTTAAGGCTCTAAAAGACAAAAATATAGTCATTTTGACGAAATTTTTTTCTAACCTTTGGTGACCAAATGCAGTTATTTTGACTAAAAAACGATTTTTAGACACTTGGAGACCAAAACAGAGTAATTTTGACCGAAAATTTCTTTTCAGGCCATTGGAGCCCAAATGGCCGGTTTTAGACAAATCTTGTCTAAAACCAGCTTTTTAAGGCTCTAAAAGACAAAAAATACAGTCATTTTGACTAAATTCTTTTCAGACCTTTGGTGACCAAATGCCGTTATTTTGACTAACAAAAGGTTTTTAGACACTTGGAGACCAAAATAGAGTATTTTTGACCAAAACATTTTTTTCAGGCCATTTTAGCCAAATGTCTAAAATCGTGCCTAAAACCGGCTTTTTAAGGCTCTCAAAGAAAAAAATATAGTCATTTGGACTTAATTTTTTCAGACCTTTGGTGACCAAATGCAGTTATTTTGACTTAAAAAGGCTTTTTAGACACTTGGAGACCGAAATAGAGTCATTTTAACTAAAAAATAATTTTCAGGCCATTGGAGCCCAAATTGCCGGTTTTAAACAAATCTTGTCTAAAACCAGCTTTTTAAGGCTGTAAAAGACAAAAAATACAGTAATTTTGACTAATTTTCTTTTTCAGACCTTTGGTGACCAAATGCCGTTATTTTGACTAACAAAAGGTTTTTAGACACTTGGAGACCAAAATAGAGTATTTTTGACCAAAACATTTTTTTCAGGCCATTGGAGCCAAATGTCTAAAATCTTGTCTAAAACCGGCTTTTTAAGGCTTTAAAAGACAAAAATATAGTCATTTTGACGAAATTTTTTTTCTGACCTTTGGTGACCAAATGCAGTTATTTTGACTAAAAAACGATTTTTAGACACTTGGAGACCAAAACAGAGTAATTTTGACCGAAAATTTCTTTTCAGGCCATTGGAGCCCAAATGGCCGGTTTTAGACAAATCTTGTCTAAAACCGGCTTTTCAAGGCACTAAAAGACAAAAATACAGTCAATTTGACTAAATTTTTTTTCAGATCTTTCGTGACCAAATGCAGTTATTTTGACTAAAAAGGCTTTTTAGACACTTGGAGACCAAAATAGAGTCATTTTGACCAAAACATTTTTTTCAGGCCATTGGAGCCAAATGTCTAAAATCTTGTCTAAAACCGGCTTTTTAAGGCTCTTAAAGACAAAAATATAGTAATTTTGACTACATTTTTTTTCAGACCTTTGGTTACCAAATGCAGTTATTTTGACTAAAAAAGGCTTTTTAGACACTTGGAGACCAAAATAGAGTCATTTTGACCGATTTTTTTTCAGGCAATTGGAGCCCAAATGGCCAGTTATAGACAAATCTTGTCTAAAACCGGCTTTTTAAGGTTCTAAAAGACAAAAATACAGTCATCTTGACAATTTTTTTTATCAGACCTTTGGTGACCAAATGCAGTTATTTTGACTAAAAAAGGCTTTTTAGACACTTGGAGACAAAAATAGAGTCATTTTGACCAAACATTTTTTTCAGGCCATTGAAACTCAAATGGCCGGTTTTAGACAAATCGTGTCTAAAACCGGCTATTTACCACTTAACCCCCGGAAGATTTGACCCCCTTCCTGACCAGGGCCTATTTTGCGATTCGGCACTGCGTTGACTTTAACGGACAATTGCGCGGTCGTGCGACGCTGTACCTAAACAAATTTGACTTCCTTTTTTTCCCACAAACAGAGCTTTCTTTTGGTGGTATTTGATCACCTGTGCGATTTTTTGATCATGCGCTATAAACAAAAAATGCGTCAATTTTGCAAAAATAGCAATATTTTTCACATTTTTTTACATGAAATTCCCCAAAAAAATGTGAAAATCAAAATTTTTTAACATTTTCGGCCAATTTGTTTTATGCTACATATGTTTGGTAAAAAAAAAAGCGTATTTTGATTGGTTTGCGCAAAAGTTATCGCGTTTACTAACAAAGGGAAAGATTTTTGTTGTTTTTTTTATTTTTTTTTCAACGCGTAATGGCGGCAATCTGCGATTTTTTTTGCGGTACTGCAAAATTGCGGCAGACAGATCGGACCCTTGACTGACATTTTTGACACTTTTGGGGTTACCAGTGACATTTCTACAGTAATCAGTGCTATACATATGCACTGTTACTGTAAAATTACACTGGCAGTGAAGGGGGTTAACTTTTTTTGAGAGGGAGGGGCTGTGTGTGTCCCTCGGGGCGTGATTTTAACTGTGATTGGTTGTGGCTTGAGCTGTAGGAACAGTGATCAACGGTCCTACATAGTAGAACCGTATGATCACTGTTTCTACACAGGGGAGAATGAAAGGCGGTTTGTTTACATCAGTCGCCTGACTTTCTCCCTCTGCAGTGACGATCGCCGAGTGACCAGCGAACATCGGGTCCGCCGGTCACACGTGCGGGGGATCTGTGACCACGCGGGAGCGCGCCTCCGGGGGCGCGCGCTCGCTCCCTAGACCCTCACAAGCTAGCAACATAGATCAACATCACTTTGCCTGTGAGGGGCTTACTGCAGACGTAAATAGTCGTGCGGCAGTCGGCAAGTGGTTAAGGCTCTAAAAGACAAAAATAAAGACACTTTGACTAATTTTTTTTTTTTAGACCTTTGGTGACGAAATGCAGTTATTTTGACTAAAAAAGGCTTTTTAGACACTTGGAGACCAAAATTGAGTCATTTTGACCAAAAACATTTTTTCATGCCATTGGAGCCCAAATGGCCGGTTTTAGACAACTCTTGTCTAAAACCGGATTTTTAAGGCTCTAAAAGACAAAAAATACAGTCATTTTGACTAAATTTTTTTCAGACCTTTGGTGACCAAATGCCGTTATTTTGACTAACAAAAGGTTTTTAGACACTTGGAGACCAAAATAGAGTATTTTTGACCAAAACATTTTTTTCAGGCCATTTTAGCCAAATGTCTAAAATCGTGCCTAAAACCGGCTTTTTAAGGCTCTCAAAGAAAAAATATAGTCATTTGGACTTAATTTTTTTCAGACCTTTGGTGACCAAATGCAGTTATTTTGACTTAAAAAGGCTTTTTAGACACTTGGAGACCGAAATAGAGTCATTTTAACTAAAAAATAATTTTCAGGCCATTGGAGCCCAAATGGCCGGTTTTAGACAAATCTTGTCTTAAACCGGCTTTTTAAGGCTCTAAAAGACAAAAATACAGTCATTTTGACTAAATTGTTTTTCAGACCGTTGGTGACCAAATGCCGTTATTTTGACTAACAAAAGGTTTTTAGACACTTGGAGACCAAAATAGAGTCATTTTGACCAAAACATTTTTTTTCAGGCCATTGGAGCCCAAATTGCCGGTTTTAAACAAATCTTGTCTAAAACCGGCTTTTTAAGGCTGTAAAAGACAAAAAATACAGTAATTTTGACTAATTTTTTTTTCAGAACTTTGGTGACCAAATGCCGTTATTTTGACTAACAAAAGGTTTTTAGACACTTAGAGACTAAAATAGAGTATTTTTGACCAAAACATTTTTTTCAGGCTATTGGAGCCAAATGTCTAAAATCTTATCTAAAACCGGCTTTTTAAGGCTCTAAAAGACAAAAATATAGTCATTTTGACGAAATTTTTTTTCTGACCTTTGGTGACCAAATGCAGTTATTTTGACTAAAAAACGATTTTTAGACACTTGGAGACCAAAACAGAGTAATTTTGACCGAAAATTTCTTTTCAGGCCATTGGAGCCCAAATGGCCGGTTTTAGACAAATCTTGTCTAAAACCGGCTTTTTAACCACTTTACCACCGGAGGATTTTGCTGTCTTCCGTCCAGGCCACTTTTTGCGATTCGGCGATGTGCGACTTCAACTGACAATTGCGCGGTCGTGCGACGCCGTACCCAAACGAAATTTACGTCCTTTTTTTCCCACAAACAGAGCTTTCTTTTGGTGGTATTTGATCACCTGTGCGATTTTTACTTTTTGCGCTATAAACAAAAAAAGAGCGTTTATTTTGAAAAAATAACAATATTTTTAACATTTTTTTATATGAAATTCCCCCCAAAAAAAGATGTAAAAACCAACTTTTTAAAAAAATTTTGGCCAATTTGTTTTCTGCTACCTATGTTTGGTAAAAAAAATCACAATAAGCGTATTTTGATTGGTTTGCGCAAAAGTTATTGCGTTTACTAACAAAGGGAAAGATTTCTGTCATTTTTGGTGTTTTTTTTTAACGCGTAATGGCGGCGATCTGCGATTTTTTTTGTGGGACTGCGACATTGCGGCGGACAGATCGGACCCTTGACTGACATTTTTGACACTTTTGGGGTTACCAGTGACATTACTGCAGTAATCAGTGCTATATATATGCACTGTTACTGTAAAAATGACACTGGCAGGGAAGGGGTTAATTTTATTGGAGAGGGAGGGGTTAATGTATGCCTGGTGCTTACTGACGTGTGGGGGGGGAGGTGACTGAGTGAGTCATGGACAGATCGGATGTCCAGCTATGCTGAACAGTCCGATCTGTCACTCCCTGTCACTATGGAGATCCGCCCGCTGTGTTTACACACAGCGGGCGGATCTCCACACTAGATCCCCGGCGATCGGGGCAGAGCAGCGGCGATCGCCGCTGCTCCTCCCCTGGCCCGACTCCCGCTGTGAATGAAAACAGCGGGAGCGAGCCTCCGGCGGTGCGCAAGCGCCGCCCAGAAGGGGGAGTGTCTGACGACGTTAATACTACGTCATCAGATGATAACGAACCACTTTGCCGCAGTACTATTACCGTACTCGGTCGGCAAGTGGTTAAGGCTCTAAAAGACAAAAATACAGTCATTTTGACTAAAGTATTTTTCAGAACTTTGGTGACCAAATTCAGTTATTTTGACAAAAAAGGCTTTTTAGACACTTGGAGACCAAAATAGAGTCATTTTGACCAAAAAAATTTTTCAGGCCATTGGAGCCCAAATGGCCGGTTTTAGACAAATCTGGTCTAAAACCGGCTTTTTAAGACACTAAAAGACAAAAATACATTAATTTTGACTAGTTTTTTTCAGATCTTTGGTGACCAAATGCATTTATTGTGACTAAAAAAGGCTTTTTAGACACTTGGAGACCAAAATAGAGTCATTTTGACCGAATGTTTTTTCAGGCAATTGGAGCCCAAATGGCCAGTTATAGACAAATCTTGTCTAAAATCGGCTTTTTAACCACTTAAGCCCCGGAAGATTTTACCCCCATTCCGACCAGGGGGTATTTTGCGATTCGGCACTGCGTGAATTTAACGCACAATTGCGCGGTCGTGCGACGCTGTACCTAAACGAATTTGACGTCCTTTTTTTCCCACAAACAGAGCTTTCTTTTGGTGGTATTTGATCACCTGTGCGATTTTTTGATCACGCGCTATAAACAAAAAAAGAGCGTCAATTTTGCAAAAATAGCAATATTTTTCACATTTTTTTATATGAAATTCCCCCAAAAAAAAATGTAAAAATCAAAATTTTTAAAAATTTTCGGCCAATTTGTTTTATGCTACCTATGTTTGGTAAAAAAAATCGCAAAAAGCGTATTTTGATTGGTTTGCGCAAAAGTTATCGCGTTTACTAACAAAGGGAAAGATTTTTGTCATTTTTGTTGTTTTTTTTTTAACGCGTAATGGCGGCGATCTGCGATTTTTTTTTGCGGTACTGCGACATTGCGGCGGACAGATCGGACCCTTGACTGACATTTTTGACACTTTTGGGGTTACCAGTGACATTTCTACAGTAATCAGTGCTATACATATGCACTGTTACTGTAAAAATACACTGGTAGTGAAGGGGTTAACTTTATTTGGAAGGGAGGGGCTGTGTGTGTCCCTAGGGGCGTGGTTTCTACTGTGATTGGCTGTGGCTCTAGCTGTAAGGACACTGATCAACGGATCTACATACCAGATCCGTTTTATCAGTGTCTTTGCAGCGAGGAGAATGACAGGCAGTTTGTTTACACAAGCTGCCTGACATTCTCCCTCTCCCCCCCCCATCGCCGAGTGGCCGGCGGACATCGGGTCCGCTGGTCACACGCGCGGGGGGGTCCGTGACCACGCGGGAGCGGGAGCGCGCCTCCGGGGGCGCGCGCTCGCTCCCTAGACCCTCACAAGCAAGCAACGTAGCCCTACGTTAGTTTGCCTGTGAGGGGCTGACCGCCGACGTAGATAGTCGTGCGGCGGTCGGCAAGTGGTTAAGGCTCTAAAAGACAAAAATGCAGTCATTTTGACTAATTTTTTTTATCAGACCTTTGGTGACCAAATGCAGATATTTTGACTAAAAAAGGCTTTTTAGACACTTGGAGACCAAAATAGAGACATTTTGACCAAAAAAATCTTTCAGGCCATTTGAGCCCAAATGTCTAAAATCGTGCCTAAAACCCGCGTTTTAAGGCTCTAAAAGACAAAAATACAGTCAATTTGACTAAATTTGTTTTTCATACCTTTGGTGACCAAATGCAGTTATTTTGACTAAAAAAGGAAGGCTTTTTAGACACTTGGAGACCAAAATCGAGTCATTTTGACCCAAAAAATTTCTTCAGGCTATTGGAGCCAAATGTCTAAAATCTTGTCTAAAACCGGCTTTTTAAGGCTCTCAAAGAAAAAAATAAAGTCATTTTGACTAAATTTTTTTTCAGACCTTTGGTGACCAAATGCCGTTATTTTGACTAACAAAAGGTTTTTAGACACTTGGAGACCAAAATAGAGTCATTTTGACCAAAACATTTTTTTCAGGCCATTGGAGCCCAAATGGCCGGTTTTAACCACTTAAGCCCCGGAGGATTTGGCTGCTAAACGACCAGAGGGCATTTTGCGATTCGGCACTGCGTGACTTTAACGGACAATTGCGCGGTCGTGCGACGCTGTACCGAAACGAATTTGGCGTCCTTTTTTTCCCACAAACAGAGCTTTCTTTTGGTGGTATTTGATCACCTGTGCGATTTTTTGATCACGCGCTATAAACAAAAAAAGAGCGTAAATTTTGCAAAAATAGCAATATTTTTCCCTTTTTTTTATATGAAATTCCCCCAAAAAAAAATGTAAAAATCAAAATTTTTTAATATTTTCGGCCAATTTGTTTTATGCTACCTATGTTTGGTAAAAAAAATCGCAAAAAGCGTATTTTGATTGGTTTGCGCAAAAGTTATTGCGTTTACTAACAAAGGGAAAGATTTTTGTCATTTTTGTTGTTTTTTTTTTTAACGCGTAATGGCGGCGATCTGCGATTTTTTTTGCGGTACTGCGACATTGCGGCGGACAGATCGGACCCTTGACTGACATTTTTGACACTTTTGGGGTTACCAGTGACATTTCTACAGTAATCAGTGCTATACATATGCACTGTTACTGTAAAAATGCACTGGTAGTGAAGGGGTTAACTTTATTTGAGAGGGAGGGGCTGTGTGTGTCCCTAGGGGCGTGATTCTAACTGTGATTGGCTGTGGCTTCAACTGTATGCAGAGTGATCAATGGATCTACATAGTAGATCCATGTGATCAGCTCTCATACAGAGAGGAGAATGACAGGCAGCTTGTTTACACAAGCTGCCTGACTATCTCCCTCTCCCCCGCCGATCGCAGAGTGGCCGGCGGCGATCGGGTCCGCCGGTCACGCGCGCGGGGGGGTCCGTGACCACGCGGGAGCGGGAGCGCGCCTCCGGCGGCGCACGCTCACTCCCTAAACCCTCACAGGCGAGCGACGTAGACCTACGTCACTTTGCCTGTGAGGGGCTGACCGCCCACGTAGATAGTCGTGCGGCGGTCGGCAAGTGGTTAAACAAATCTTGTCTAAAACCGTCTTTTTAAGGCTGTAAAAGACAAAAAATACAGTAATTTTGACTACATTTTTTTTCAGACCTTTGGTGACCAAATGCCGTTATTTTGACTAACAAAAGGTTTTTAGACACTTGGAGACCAAAATAGAGTATTTTTGACCAAAACATTTTTTTCAGGCCATTGGAGCCAAATGTCTAAAATCTTGTCTAAAACCGGCTTTTTAAGGCTCTAAAAGACAAAAATACAGTAATTTTGACTAAAGTATTTTTCAGACCTTTGGTGACCAAATTCAGTTATTTTGGAAAAAAGGCTTTTTAGACAATTGGAGACCAAAATAGAGTCATTTTGACCAAAAAAAATTTTTCAGGCCATTGGAGCCCAAATGGCCGGTTTTAGACAAATCTGGTCTAAAACCGGCTTTTTAAGACACTAAAAGACAAAAATACATTAATTTTGACTATTTTTTTTTCAGACCTTTGGTGACCAAATGCATTTATTTATACTAAAAAAGGCTTTTTTAGACACTTGGAGACCAAAATAGAGTCATTTTAACAAAAAAATTTCAGGCCATTGGAGCCCAAAAATCTAAAATCTTGTCTAAAACCGGCTTTTCAAGGCTCTAAAAGATCACCTGTGCGATTTTTTGATCATGCGCTATAAACAAAAAAAGAGCGTCAATTTTGCAAAAATAGCAATATTTTTCACATTTTTTTATATGAAATTCACCAAAAAAATGTAAAAATCAAAGTTTTTTAACATTTTTGGCCAATTTGTTTATGCTACATATGTTTGGTAAAAAAAAATCGCAAAAAGCATATTTTGATTGGTTTGCGCAAAAGTTATCGCGTTTACTAACAAAGGGAAAGATTTTTGTCATTTTTGTTGGGTTTTTTTTCAACGCGTAATTGCGATTTTTTTTGCGGTACTGCAAAATTGCGGCAGACAGATCGGACCCTTGACTGACATTTTTGACACTTTTGGGGTTACCAGTGACATTTCTACAGTAATTAGTGCTATACATATGCACTGTACCAGTAAAATTACACTGGCAGTGAAGGGGTTAACTTTTTTTGAGAGGGAGGGGCTGTGTGTGTCCCTAGTGGCGTGATTCTAACTGTGATTGGCTGTGGCTTGAGCTGTAGGAACAGTGATCAACGGTCCTACATAGTAGAACCGTATGATCACTGTTTCTACACAGGGGAGAATGACAGGCGGCTTGTTTACATCAGTCGCCTGACTTTCTCCCTCTGCAGTGACGATCGCCGAGTGACCGGTGGACATCGGGTCCGCCGGTCACACGTGCAAGGATCCAAGACCACGCGGGAGCTCGCCTCCGGGGGCGTGCGCTCGCTCCCTAGACCCTCACAGGCTAGCAACATAGATCAACATCATGTGATAAATAAGTCCGTATAATAGTAAAGGTGCAAACAATATTATGGGCAAGCTAGATGTGCGAAGAAATATGAACTCCAAGGTGAAAATAAGAAATGGTATTCAATCAGATCTGCTGATAAAATAAGTCCATATATAGATGATTGTGCCTCGAGGAGTGGTGAATGAATAAGTATCCTGCGGTGACCCCCAAGGTGGGTGACTGGCGAGTGGCGGGGAAACCTCTAGTAGAAAAACCTACTCACCAGATGTACCTACCCCACACAGGGGTATAGGGCAGGTACTGTAGAAATATCCTGTTGGTCCTGGCTCTGGGTAGTAGTTCCCTTCCTGGGGGAGATGTAGTATAGGGTCCGCAGGGATATCCTAAAGTGGGATCCTATCTGATAGTAGGATATCCAACGATCGGTGGGGTGAACTGATATGGCCACTCAAAGGTATGTGGATGGAAGGATCATATAAATAGAAAAGAACTCGATAGTGTAATACCGTTTTTAAAGTTTATTCCTTCCAGCAGTAACATAAAAATGGGTACTCACATAGATAAAATCAGTAAACAGCGAGGTAGTGGCGTCCTGGAACGCAATGCGTTCCAACTGGAGACCGGATCCGGAAGTGACGTGACGGCGCTGTACGTGTTTCGTCATGTGACGTCTTCTGCAGCGTCTTCACATGACGAAACGCGTACAGCGCCGTCACGTCACTTCCGGTTCCGGTCTTCAGTTGGAACGCATTGCGTTCCGGGACGCCACTACCTCGCTGTTTACTGATTTTATCTATGTGAGTACCCATTTTTATGTTACTGCTGGAAGGAATAAACTTTAAAAACGGTATTACACTATCGAGTTCTTTTCTATTTATATGATCCTTCCATCCACATACCTTTGAGTGGCCATATCAGTTCACCCCACGGATCGTTGGATATCCTACTATCGGATAGGATCCCACTTTAGGATATCCCTGCGGACCCTATACTACATCTCCCCCAGGAAGGGAACTACTACCCAGAGCCAGGACCAACAGGATATTTCTACAGTACCTGCCCTATACCCCTGTGTGGGGTAGGTACATCTGGTGAGTAGGTTTTTCTACTAGAGGTTTCCCCGCCACTCGCCAGTCACCCACCTTGGGGGTCACCGCAGGATACTTATTCATTCACCACTCCTCGGGGCACAATCATCTATATATGGACTTATTTTATCAGCTGATCTGATTGAATACCATTTCTTATTTTCACCTTGGAGTTCATATTTCTTCGCACATCTAGCTTGCCCATAATATTGTTTGCACCTTTACTATTATACGGACTTATTTATCACATGAATTTAGATCACATCACTTCTAGCTGCACTTTGAAAAAATAGTTTCCCGCACTCTTATTTATTTTTCTGGAAAAGTTTCCCGCACACCCAGTTTAATTGTTGCACTTTTTGCACACTTTTTCATATTATACCATCACCTATGTATTATTATTTTAAGTTATTCTCTTACCATTTTATTGCAACATGCTGATATTATTATTTTAGGTATATACTAGGATATATATATTGTAGTACTTTGCACTTTATATTACGCACTTTGGTGGTTATTTATATTGTACTTCATTTTACTTTTTTATATTTTTTCATATATTCCATATTAACTCATTCCCAATACCATTTTATGTTGGATTTTCACTATATTGTGGCACTATTTACATATCCACCATTTATATTTATATTTTTATTCCTCAATCACATCTGTGTTTCTACATTTTATATTCTTTTCATTTTATATATCTATATATACCTATTTGCACTTTATAAGCAGCGCCACCACTTCATATTTACATACATATTTATATAGCCTTTTGGCTATATTTTAAGTGAGGCTGCAGCTTACCTGTGCACACATTTAATTTATCCTCTGACATCCTTAGCGCGGATTTGTTTATATTCTATAGATCAACATCACTTTGCCTGTGAGGGGCTTACTGCCGACGTAAATAGTCGTGCGGCAGTCGGCAAGTGGTTTAGGCTCTAAAAGACAAAAATAAAGTCACTTTGACTAATTTTTTTAGACCTTTGGTGACAAAATGCAGTTATTTTGACTAAAAAAGGCTTTTTTAGACACTTGGAGACCAAAATTGAGTCATTTTTACCAACAAATTTTTTTCAGACCTTTGGTGACCAAATGCAGTTATTTATACTAAAAAAGGCTTTTTTAGACACTTGGAGACCAAAATAGAGTCATTTTAACAAAAAAATTTTCAGGCCATTGGAGCCCAAATATCTAAAATCTTGTCTAAAACCGGCTTTTCAAGGCTCTAAAAGACAAAAATACAGTCAATTTGACTAAATGTTTTTCAGATCTTTGGTGACCAAATGCATTTATTGTGACTAAAAAGGCTTTTTTAGACACTTGGAGACCAAAATAGAGTCATTTTGACCAAAACATTTTTTTCAGGCCATTGTAGCCAAATGTCTAAAATCTTGTCTAAAACCGGCATTTTAAGGCTCTAAAAGACAAAAATATAGTCATTTTGACTAAATTTTTTTCAGACCTTTGGTTACCAAATGCAGTTATTTTGACTAAAAAGGCTTTTTAGACACTTGGAGACCAAAATAGAGTCATTTTGACCGAATTTTTTTCAGGCAATTGGAGCCCAAATGGCCAGTTATAGACAAATCTTGTCTAAAACCGTCTTTTTAAGGCTCTAAAAGACAAAAATACAGTCATTTTGACTAATTTTTTTTATCAGACCTTTGGTGACCAAATGCAGTTATTTTGACTAAAAAAGGCTTTTTAGACACGTGGAGACCAAAATAGAGTCATTTTGACCAAAAAAATCTTTCAGGCCATTTGAGCCCAAATGTCTAAAATCGTGCCTAAAACCCGCCTTTTAAGGCTCTAAAAGACAAAAATACAGTCAATTTGACTAAATGTGTTTTTCATACCTTTGGTGACCAAATGCAGTTATTTTGACTAAAAAAGGAAGGCTTTTTAGACTCTTGGAGGCCAAAATCGAGTCATTTTGACCCAAAAAATTTTTTTCAGGCTATTGGAGCCAAATGTCTAAAATCTTGTCTAAAACCGGCTTTTTAAGGCTCTAAAAGAAAAAAATATAGTCATTTGGACTTAATTTTTTTTCAGACCTTTAGTGACCAAATGCAGTTATTTTGACTTAAAAAGCCTTTTTAGACACTTGGAGACCAAAATACAGTCATTTTAACTAAAAAATTATTATTTTCAGGCCATTGGAGCCCAAAATGGCTGGTTTTAGACAAATCTTGTCTTAAACCGGCTTTTTAAGGCTCTAAAAGACAAAAATACGGTCATTTTGACTAAATTGTTTTTCAGACCTTTGGTGACCAAATGCCGTTATTTTGACTAACGAAAGGTTTTTAGACACTTGGAGACCACATTAGAGTCATTTTGACCAAAACATTTTTTTCAGGCCAATCGAGCCCAAATGGCCGGTTTAAAACAAATCTTGTCTAAAACCGGCTTTTTAAGGCTGTAAAAGACAAAAAATACAGTAATTTTGACTAAATTTTTTTCAGACCTTTGGTGACCAAATGCCGTTATTTTGACTAACAAAAGATTTTCTAGACACTTGGAGACCAAAATAGAGTTTTTTTGACCAAAACATTTTTTTCAGGCCATTGGAGCCAAATGTCTAAAATCTTGTCTAAAACCGGCTTTTTAAGGCTTTAAAAGACAAAAATATAGTCATTTTGACTAAAGTATTTTTCAGAACTTTGGTGACCAAATGCAGTTATTTTGACTAAAAAAGGCTTTTTAGACACTTGGAGACCAAAATAGAGTCATTTTGACCAAAAAGTTTTTTTCAGGCCATTGGAGCCCAAATGGCCGGTTTTAGACAAATCTGGTCTAAAACCGGCTTTTTAAGACACTAAAAGACAAAAAAACATTAATTTTGACTAATTTTTTCAGACCTTTGCTGACCAAATGCATTTATTTATACTAAAAAAGACTTTTTTAGACACTTGGAGACCAAAATAGAGTCATTTTAACAAAAAAAATTTTCAGGCCATTGGAGCCCAAAAATCTAAAATCTTGTCTAAAACCGGCTTTTCAAGGCACTAAAAGACAAAAATACAGTCAATTTGACTACATTTTTTTTCAGATCTTTGGTGACCAAATGCAGTTATTTTGACTAAAAAGG
Source organism: Pelophylax lessonae (assembly GCF_965119305.1). Taxonomy (NCBI): domain Eukaryota; kingdom Metazoa; phylum Chordata; class Amphibia; order Anura; family Ranidae; genus Pelophylax; species Pelophylax lessonae. The sequence goes on from NC_138772.1 coordinate 243,685,957, forward strand.
CTTTTTAGACACTTGGAGACCAAAATAGAGTCATTTTGACCAAAACATTTTTTTCAGGCCATTGGAGCCAAATGTCTAAAATCTTGTCTAAAACCGGCTTTTTAAGGCTCTAAAAGACAAAAATATAGTAATTTTGACTACATTTTTTTCAGACCTTTGGTGACCAAATGCAGTTATTTTGACTAAAAAAGGCTTTTTAGACACTTGGAGACCAAAATAGAGCTATTTAACCACTTAACCCCTGGAAGATTTGACCCCCTTCCTGACCAGGGCCTATTTTGCGATTCGGCACTGCGTTGACTTTAACGGACAATTGCGCAGTCGTGCGACGCTGTACCTAAACAAATTTGACTTCCTTTTTTTCCCACAAACAGAGCTTTCTTTTGGTGGTATTTGATCACCTGTGCGATTTTTTGATCATGCGCTATAAACAAAAAAAGAGCGTCAATTTTGCAAAAATAGCAATATTTTTCACATTTTTTATATGAAATTCCCCCCAAAAATGTGAAAATCAAAATTTTTTAACATTTTTGGCCAATTTGTTTTATGCTACATATGTTTGGTAAAAAAAAAAGCGTATTTTGATTGGTTTTCGCAAAAGTTATCGCGTTTACTAACAAAGGGAAAGATTTTTGTCGTTTTTGTAGTTTTTTTTTCAACGCGTAATGGCGGCGATCTGCGATTTTTTTTGCGGTACTGCAAAATTGCGGCAGACAGATCGGACCCTTGACTGACATTTTTGACACTTTTGGGGTTACCAGTGACATTTCTACAGTAATCAGTGCTATACATATGCACTGTTACTGTAAAATTACACTGGCAGTGAAGGGGGTTAACTTTTTTTTGAGAGGGAGGGGCTGTGTGTGTCCCTCGGGGCGTGATTCTAACTGTGATTGGTTGTGGCTTGAGCTGTAGGAACAGTGATCAACGGTCCTACATAGTAGAACCGTATGATCACTGTTTCTACACAGGGGGGAATGACAGGTGGCTTGTTTACATCAGTCGCCTGACTTTCTCCCTCTGCAGTGACGATCGCCGAGTGACCGGCGAACATCGGGTCCGCCGGTCACACGTGCGGGGGATCCGTGACCACGCGGGAGCGTGCCTCCGGGGGCGCGCGCTCGCTCCCTAGACCCTCACAAGCTATCAACGTGGATCAACATCACTTTGCCTGTGAGGGGCTTACTGCTGACGTAAAAACTCGTGCGGCAGTCGGCAAGTGGTTAAGGCTCTAAAAGACAAAAATAAAGACACTTTGACTAATTTTTTTTTTAGACCTTTGGTGACGAAATGCAGTTATTTTGACTAAAAAAGGCTTTTTAGACACTTGGAGACCAAAATTGAGTCATTTTGACCAAAAACATTTTTTCATGCCATTGGAGCCCAAATGGCCGGTTTTAGACAACTCTTGTCTAAAACCGGATTTTTAAGGCTCTAAAAGACAAAAAATACAGTCATTTTGACTAAATTTTTTTCAGACCTTTGGTGACCAAATGCCGTTATTTTGACTAACAAAAGGTTTTTAGACACTTGGAGACCAAAATAGAGTATTTTTGACCAAAACATTTTTTTCCAGGCCATTTTAGCCAAATGTCTAAAATCGTGCCTAAAACCGGCTTTTTAAGGCTCTCAAAGAAAAAATATAGTCATTTGGACTTAATTTTTTTCAGACCTTTGGTGACCAAATGCAGTTATTTTGACTTAAAAAGGCTTTTTAGACACTTGGAGACCGAAATAGAGTCATTTTAACTAAAAAATAATTTTCAGGCCATTGGAGCCCAAATGGCCGGTTTTAGACAAATCTTGTCTTAAACCGGCTTTTTAAGGCTCTAAAAGACAAAAATACAGTCATTTTGACTAAGTTTGTTTTTCAGACCTTTGGTGACCAAATGCCGTTATTTTGACTAACAAAAGTTTTTAGACACTTGGAGACCAAAATAGAGTCATTTTGACCAAAACATTTTTTTCAGGCCATTGGAGCCCAAATTGCCGGTTTTAAACAAATCTTGTCTAAAACCGGCTTTTTAAGGCTGTAAAAGACAAAAAATACAGTAATTTTGACTAATTTTTTTTCAGACCTTTGGTGACCAAATGCCGTTTTTAGACACTTGGAGACCAAACTAGAGTATTTTTGACCAAAACATTTTTTTCAGGCCATTGGAGCCAAATGTCTAAAATGTTGTCTAAAACCGGCTTTTTAAGGCTCTAAAAGACAAAAATGCAGTCATTTTGACTAATTTTTTTATCAGACCTTTGGTGACCAAATGCAGATATTTTGACTAAAAAAGGCTTTTTAGACACTTGGAGACCAAAATAGAGTCATTTTGACCAAAAAAATCTTTCAGGCCATTTAAGCCCAAATGTCTAAAATCGTGCCTAAAACCGGCTTTTTAAGGCTCTCAAAGAAAAAAATATAGACATTTGGACTTAATTTTTTTTCAGACCTTTGGTGACCAAATGCAGTTATTTTTACTTAAAAAGGCTTTTTAGACACTTGGAGACCAAAATAGAGTCATTTTAACTAAAAAAATAATTTTCAAGTCATTGGAGCCCAAATGGCCGGTTTTAGACAAATCTTGTCTTAAACCGGCTTTTTAAGGCTCTAAAAGACAAAAATATAGTCATTTTGACTAAATTTTTTTTCAGACCTTTGGTGACCAAATGCCGTTATTTTGACTAACAAAAGGTTTTTAGACACTTGGAGACCAAAATAGAGTCATTTTGACCAAAACATTTTTTTCAGGCCATTGGAGCCCAAACGGCCGGTTTTAAACAAATCTTGTCTAAAACCGGCTTTTTAAGGCTGTAAAAGACAAAAAATACAGTAATTTTGACTAATTATTTTTTTTCAGACCTTTGGTGACCAAATGCCGTTATTTTGACTAACAAAAGGCTTTTAGACACTTGGAGACCAAAATAGAGTATTTCTGACCAAAACATTTTTTTCAGGCCATTGGAGCCAAATGTCTAAAATCTTGTCTAAAACCGGCTTTTTAAGGCTTTAAAAGACAAAAATATAGTCATTTTGACTATAGTATTTTTCAGACCTTTGGTGACCAAATGCAGTTATTTTGACTAAAAAAGGCTTTTTAGACACTTGGAGACCAAAATAGAGTCATTTTGACCAAAAAGTTTTTTTCAGGCCATTGGAGCCCAAATGGCCGGTTTTAGACAAATCTGGTCTAAAACCAGCTTTTTAAGACACTAAAAGACAAAAATACATTAATTTTGACTAATTTTTTCAGACCTTTGCTGACCAAATGCATTTATTTATACTAAAAAAGACTTTTTTAGACACTTGGAGACCAAAATAGAGTCATTTTAACAAAAAAATTTTTCAGGCCATTGGAGCCCAAAAATCTAAAATCTTGTCTAAAACCAGCTTTTCAAGGCACTAAAAGACAAAAATACAGTCAATTTGACTAAATTTTTTTCAGATCTTTGGTGACCAAATGCAGTTATTTTGACTAAAAAGGCTTTTTAGACACTTGGAGACCAAAATAGATTCATTTTGACCAAAACATTTTTTTCAGGCCATTGGAGCCAAATGTCTAAAATCTTGTCTAAAACCGGCTTTTTAAGGCTCTAAAAGACAAAAATACAGTCATCTTGACAATTTTTTTTATCAGACCTTTGGTGACCAAATGCAGTTATTTTGACTAAAAAAGGCTTTTTAGACACTTGGAGACCAAAATAGAGTCATTTTGACCAAACATTTTTTTCAGGCAATTGAAACTCAAATGGCCGGTTTTAGACAAATCGTGTCTAAAACCGGCTATTTAACCACTTAACCCCCGGAAGATTTGACCCCCTTCCTGACCAGGGCCTATTTTGCAATTTGGCACTGCGTTGACTTTAACGGACAATTGCGCAGTCGTGCGACGCTGTACCTAAACAAATTTGACTTCCTTTTTTTCCCACAAACAGAGCTTTCTTTTGGTGGTATTTGATCACCTGTGCGATTTTTTGATCATGCGCTATAAACAAAAAAAGCGCGTAAATTTTGCAAAAATAGCAATATTTTTCACATTTTTTTATATGAAATTCCCCCAAAAAATGTGAAAATCAAAATTTTTTTAACATTTTCGGCCAATTTGTTTTATGCTACATATGTTTGGTAAAAAAAAGCGTATTTTGATTGGTTTGCGCAAAATTTATCGCGTTTACTAACAAAGGGAAAGATTTTTGTCATTTTTGTAGTTTTTTTTTCAACGCGTAATGGCGGCTATCTGCGATTTCTTTTGCGGTACTGCAAAATTGCGGCAGACAGATCGGACCCTTGACTGACATTTTTGACACTTTTGGGGTTACCAGTGACATTTCTACAGTAATCAGTGCTATACATATGCACTGTTACTGTAAAATTACACTGGCAGTGAAGGGGGTTAACTTTTTTTGAGAGGGAGGGGCTGTGTGTGTCCCTCGGGGCATGATTCTAACTGTGATTGGCTGTGGCTTGAGCTGTAGGAACAGTGATCAACGGTCCTACATAGTAGAACCGTATGATCACTGTTTCTACACAGGGGAGAATGACAGGCGGCTTGTTTATATCAGTCACCTGACTTTCTCCCTCTGCAGTGACAATCGCCGAGTGACCGGAGAACATCGGGTCCGCCGGTCACACGTGCGGGGGATCCGTGACTACGCGGGAGCGCGCCTCCGGGGGCGCGCGCTCGCTCCCTAGACCCTCACAAGCTAGCAACGTAGATCAACATCACTTTGCCTGTGAGGGGCTTACTGCCGACGTAAATAGTCGTGCGGCAGTCGGCAAGTGGTTAAGGCTCTAAAAGACAAAAATAAAGACACTTTGACTAATTTTTTTTTAGACCTTTGGTGACGAAATGCAGTTATTTTGACTAAAAAGGCTTTTTAGACACTTGGAGACCAAAATTGAGTCATTTTGACCAAAAAAAATTTTTCATGCCATTGGAGCCCAAATGGCCGGTTTTAGACAACTCTTGTCTAAAACCGGCTTTTTAAGGCTCTAAAAGACAAAAAATACAGTCATTTTGACTAAATTTTTTTCAGACCTTTGGTGACCAAATGCCGTTATTTTGACTAACAAAAGGTTTTTAGACACTTGGAGACCAAAATAGAGTATTTTTGACCAAAACATTTTTTTCAGGCCATTTTAGCCAAATGTCTAAAATCGTGCCTAAAACCGGCTTTTTAAGGCTCTCAAAGAAAAAAATATAGTCATTTGGACTTAATTTTTTCAGACCTTTGGTGACCAAATGCAGTTATTTTGACTTAAAAAGGCTTTTTAGACACTTGGAGACCGAAATAGAGTCATTTTAACTAAAAAATAATTTTCAGGCCATTGGAGCCCAAATGGCCGGTTTTAGACAAATCTTGTCTTAAACCGGCTTTTTAAGGCTCTAAAAGACAAAAATACAGTCATTTTGACTAAGTTTGTTTTTCAGACCTTTGGTGACCAAATGCTGTTATTTTGACTAACAAAAGTTTTTAGACACTTGGAGACCAAAATAGAGTCATTTTGACCAAAACATTTTTTTCAGGCCATTGGAGCCCAAATTGCCGGTTTTAAACAAATCTTGTCTAAAACAGGCTTTTTAAGGCTGTAAAAGACAAAAAATACAGTAATTTTGACTAATTTTTCTTTCAGACCTTTGGTGACCAAATGCCGTCATTTTGACTAACAAAAGGTTTTTAGACACTTGGAGACCAAACTAGAGTATTTTTGACCAAAACATTTTTTTCAGGCCATTGGAGCCAAATGTCTAAAATCTTGTCTAAAACCGGCTTTTTAAGGCTCTAAAAGACAAAAATATAGTCATTTTGACGAAAAAATTTTTCTGACCTTTGGTGACCAAATGCAGTTATTTTGACTAAAAAACGATTTTTAGACACTTGGAGACCAAAACAGAGTAATTTTGACCGAAAATTTCTTTTCAGGCCATTGTGGCCGGTTTTAGACAAATCTTGTCTAAAACCGGCTTTTTAAGGCTCTAAAAGACAAAAATACAGTCATTTTGACTAAAGTATTTTTCAGACCTTTGGTGACCAAATTCAGTTATTTTGACAAAAAAAGGCTTTTTAGACACTTGGAGACCAAAGTAGAGTCATTTTGACCAAAAATTTTTTTCAGGCCATTGGAGCCCAAATGGCCGGTTTTAGACAAATCTGGTCTAAAACCGGCTTTTTAAGACACTAAAAGACAACAATACATTAATTTTGACTATTTTTTTCAGATCTTTGGTGACCAAATTTATTTATTGTGACTAAAAAAGGCTTTTTAGACATTTGGAGACCAAAATAGAGTCATTTTGACCGAATTTTTTTCAGGCAATTGGAGCCCAAATGGCCAGTTAAAGACAAATCTTGTCTAAAACCGGCTTTTTAAGGCTCTAAAAGACAAAAATGCAGTCATTTTGACTAATTTTTTTATCAGACCTTTGGTGACCAAATGCAGATATTTTGACTAAAAAAGGCTTTTTAGACACTTGAAGACCAAAATAGAGTCATTTTAACTAAAAAAATAATTTTCAAGCCATTGGAGCCCAAATGGCCGGTTTTAGACAAATCTTGTCTTAAACCGGCTTTTTAAGGCTCTAAAAGACAAAAATATAGTCATTTTGACTAAATTTTTTTTCAGACCTTTGGTGACCAAATGCCGTTATTTTGACTAACAAAAGGTTTTTAGACACTTGGAGACCAAAATAGAGTCATTTTGACCAAAACATTTTTTTCAGGCCATTGGAGCCCAAATGGCCGGTTTTAAACAAATCTTGTCTAAAACCGTCTTTTTAAGGCTCTAAAAGACAAAAATACAGTCATTTTGACTAAAGTATTTTTCAGACCTTTGGTGACCAAATTCAGTTATTTTGAAAAAAAAGGCTTTTTAGACACTTGGAGACCAAAATAGAGTCATTTTGACCAAAAATTTTTTTTCAGGCCATTGGAGACAAATCTGGTCTAAAACCGGCTTTTTAAGACACTAAAAGACTAAAATACATTAATTTTGACTAGCTTTTTTCAGACCTTTGGTGACCAAATGCATTTATTTATACTAAAAAAGGCTTTTTTCGACACTTGGAGACCAAAATAGTCATTTTAACAAAAAAAATTTCAGGCCATTGGAGCCCAAAAATCTAAAATCTTGTCTAAAACCGGCTTTTCAAGGCTCTAAAAGATCACCTGTGCGATTTTTTGTTCATGCGCTATAAACAAAAAAAGAGCGTCAATTTTGCAAAAATAGCAATATTTTTCACATTTTTTTATATGAAATTCACCAAAAAAATGTAAAAATCAAAGTTTTTTAACATTTTCGGCCAATTTGTTTATGCTACATGTTTGGTAAAAAAATCGCAAAAAGCGTATTTTGATTGGTGTGCGCAAAAGTTATCGCGTTTACTAACAAAGGGAAAGATTTTTTGTAATTTTTGTTGGTTTTTTTTCAACGTGTAATGGCGGCGATCTGCGATTTTTTTTTTTGCAGTACTGCAAAATTGCGGCAGACAGATCGGACCCTTGACTGACATTTTTGACACTTTCGGGGTTACCAGTGACATTTCTACAGTAATCAGTGCTATACATATGCACTGTTACTGTAAAATTACACTGGCAGTGAAGGGGTTAACTTTTTTTGAGAGGGAGGGGCTGTGTGTGTCCCTAGGGGCGTGATTCTAACTGTGATTGGCTGTGGCTTGAGCTGTAGGAACAGTGATCAACGGTCCTACATAGTAGAACCGTATGATCACTGTTTCTACACAGGGGAGAATGACAGGGGGCTTGTTTACATCAGTCGCCTGACTTTCTCCCTCTGTCGGATCGCCAAGTGACCGGCAGACATCGGGGGACACGTGCGGGAGATCCATGACCACGCGGGAGCTCGCCTCCGGGGCGCGCGCTCGCTCCCTAGACCCTAACAGGCTAGCAACGTAGATCAACATCACTTTGCCTGTGAGGGGCTTACTGCCGACGTATATAGTGGTTAAGGCTCTAAAAGACAAAAATAAAGTCACTTTGACTAAATTTTTTTAGACCTTTGGTGGCGAAATGCCGTTATTTTGACTAACGAAAGGTTTTTATACACTTGGAGACCAAAATAGAGTAATTTTGACCAAAACATTTTTTTCAGGCCAATCGAGTCCAAATGGCCGGTTTTAAACAAATCTTGTCTAAAACCGGCTTTTTAAGGCTGTAAAAGACAAAAAATACAGTAATTTTGACTAATTTTTTTTTCAGACCTTTGGTGACCAAATGCCGTTATTTTGACTAACAAAAGGTTTTTAGACACTTGGAGACCAAAATAGAGTATTTCTGACCAAAACATTTTTTTCAGGCCATTGGAGCCAAATGTCTAAAATCTTGTCTAAAACCGGCTTTTTAAGGCTTTAAAAGACAAAAATATAGTCATTTTGACTATAGTATTTTTCAGACCTTTGGTGACCAAATGCAGTTATTTTGACTAAAGAAGGCTTTTTAGACACTTGGAGACCAAAATAGAGTCATTTTGACCCAAAAAATTTTTTCAGGCCATTGGAGCCCAAATGGCCGGTTTTAGACAAATCTGGTCTAAAACTGGCTTTTTAAGACACTAAAAGACAAAAATACATTAATTTTGACTATTTTTTTCAGACCTTTGCTGACCAAATGCATTTATTTATACTAAAAAAGACTGTTTTAGACACTTGGAGACCAAAATAGAGTCATTTTAACAAAAAAAATTTTTAGGCCATTGGAGCCCAAAAATCTAAAATCTTGTCTAAAACCGGCTTTTCAAGGCACTAAAAGACAAAAATACAGTCAATTTGACTAAATTTTTTTACAGATCTTTGGTGACCAAATGCAGTTATTTTGACTAAAAAGGCTTTTTAGACACTTGGAGACCAAAATAGATTCATTTTGACCAAAACATTTTTTTCAGGCCATTGGAGCCAAATGTCTAAAATCTTGTCTAAAACCGGCTTTTTAAGGCTCTAAAAGACAAAAATATAGAAATTTTGACTACATTTTTTTCAGACCTTTGGTTACCAAATGCAGTTATTTTGACTAAAAAAGGCTTTTTAGACACTTGGAGACCAAAATAGAGTCATTTTGACCGTTTTTTTTCAGGCAATTGGAGCCCAAATGGCCAGTTATAGACAAATCTTGTCTAAAACCGGCTTTTTAAGGCTCTAAAAGACAAAAATACAGTCATCTTGACAATTTTTTTATCAGACCTTTGGTGACCAAATGCAGTTATTTTGACTAAAAAAGGCTTTTTAGACACTTGGAGACCAATATAGAGTCATTTTGACCAAACATTTTTTTCAGGCCATTGAAACTCAAATGGCCGGTTTTAGACAAATCGTGTCTAAAACCGGCTATTTAACCACTTAACCCCCGGAAGATTTGACCCCCTTCCTGACCAGGGCCTATTTTGCAATTTGGCACTGCGTTGACTTTAACGGACAATTGCGCGGTCGTGCGACGCTGTACCTAAACAAATTTGACTTCCTTTTTTTCCCACAAACAGAGCTTTCTTTTGGTGGTATTTGATCACCTGTGCGATTTTTTGATCATGCGCTATAAACAAAAAAAGAGCGTCAATTTTGCAAAAATAGCAATATTTTTCACATTTTTTTATATGAAATTCCCCCAAAAAATGTGAAAATAAAATTTTTTTTAACATTCTCGGCCAATTTGTTTTATGCTACATATGTTTGGTAAAAAAAAGCGTATTTTGATTGGTTTGCGCAAAAGTTATCGCGTTTACTAACAAAGGGAAAGATTTTTGTCATTTTTGTAGTTTTTTTTTCAATGCGTAATCTGCGATTTCTTTTGCGGTACTGCAAAATTGCGGCAGACAGATCGGACCCTTGACTGACATTTTTGACACTTTTGGGGTTACCAGTGACATTTCTACAGTAATCAGTGCTATACATATGCACTGTTACTGTAAAATTACACTGGCAGTGAAGGGGGTTAACTTTTCTTGAGAGGGAGGGGCTGTGTGTGTCCCTCGGGGCATGATTCTAACTGTGATTGGCTGTGGCTTGAGCTGTAGGAACAGTGATCAACGGTCCTACATAGTAGAACCGTATGATCACTGTTTCTACACAGGGGAGAATGACAGGCGGCTTGTTTATATCAGTCACCTGACTTTCTCCCTCTGCAGTGACAATCGCCGAGTGACCGGCGAACATCGGGTCCGCCGGTCACACGTGCGGGGGATCCGTGACCACGCAGGAGCGCGCCTCCGGGGGCGCGCGCTCGCTCCCTAGACCCTCACAAGCTAACAACGTAGATCAACATCACTTTGCCTGTGAGGGGCTTACTGCCGACGTAAATAGTCGTGCGGCAGTCGGCAAGTGGTTAAGGCTCTAAAAGACAAAAATAAAGACACTTTGACTAATTTTTTTTTTAGACCTTTGGTGACGAAATGCAGTTATTTTGACTAAAAAGGCTTTTTAGACACTTGGAGACCAAAATTGAGTCATTTTGACCAAAAAAAATTTTTCATGCCATTGGAGCCCAAATGGCCGGTTTTAGACAACTCTTGTCTAAAACCGGCTTTTTAAGGCTCTAAAAGACAAAAAATACAGTCATTTTGACTAAATTTTTTTCAGACCTTTGGTGACCAAATGCCGTTATTTTGACTAACAAAAGGTTTTTAGACACTTGGAGACCAAAATAGAGTATTTTTGACCAAAACATTTTTTTCAGGCCATTTTAGCCAAATGTCTAAAATCGTGCCTAAAACCGGCTTTTTAAGGCTCTCAAAAAAAAAATATAGTCATTTGGACTTAATTTTTTCAGACCTTTGGTGACCAAATGCAGTTATTTTGACTTAAAAAGGCTTTTTAGACACTTGGAGACCGAAATAGAGTCATTTTAACTAAAAAATAATTTTCAGGCCATTGGAGCCCAAATGGCCGGTTTTAGACAAATCTTGTCTTAAACCGGCTTTTTAAGGCTCTAAAAGACAAAAATACAGTCATTTTGACTAAGTTTGTTTTTCAGACCTTTGGTGACCAAATGCTGTTATTTTGACTAACAAAAGTTTTTAGACACTTGGAGACCAAAATAGAGTCATTTTGACCAAAACATTTTTTTCAGGCCATTGGAGCCCAAATTGCCGGTTTTAAACAAATCTTGTCTAAAACCGGCTTTTTAAGGCTGTAAAAGACAAAAAATACAGTAATTTTGACTAATTTTTTTTTCAGACCTTTGGTGACCAAATGCCGTCATTTTGACTAACAAAAGGTTTTTAGACACTTGGAGACCAAACTAGAGTATTTTTGACCAAAACATTTTTTTCAGGCCATTGGAGCCAAATGTCTAAAATCTTGTCTAAAACCGGCTTTTTAAGGCTCTAAAAGACAAAAATATAGTCATTTTGACGAAATTTTTTTTTCTGACCTTTGGTGACCAAATGCAGTTATTTTGACTAAAAAACGATTTTTAGACACTTGGAGACCAAAACAGAGTAATTTTGACCGAAAATTTCTTTTCAGGCCATTGTGGCCGGTTTTAGACAAATCTTGTCTAAAACCGGCTTTTTAAGGCTCTAAAAGACAAAAATACAGTCATTTTGACTAAAGTATTTTTCAGACCTTTGGTGACGAAATTCAGTTATTTTGACAAAAAAGGCTTTTTAGACACTTGAAGACCAAAGTAGAGTCATTTTGACCAAAAATTTTTTTCAGGCCATTGGAGCCCAAATGGCCGGTTTTAGACAAATCTGGTCTAAAACCGGCTTTTTAAGACACTAAAAGACAACAATACATTAATTTTGACTATTTTTTTTCAGATCTTTGGTGACCAAATTTATTTATTGTGACTAAAAAAGGCTTTTTAGACATTTGGAGACCAAAATAGAGTCATTTTGACCGAATTTTTTTCAGGCAATTGGAGCCCAAATGGCCAGTTATAGACAAATCTTGTCTAAAACCGGCTTTTTAAGGCTCTAAAAGACAAAAATGCAGTCATTTTGACTAATTTTTTTATCAGACCTTTGGTGACCAAATGCAGATATTTTGACTAAAAAAGGCTTTTTAGACACTTGGAGACCAAAATAGAGTCATTTTAACTAAAAAAATAATTTTCAAGCCATTGGAGCCCAAATGGCCGGTTTTAGACAAATCTTGTCTTAAACCGGCTTTTTAAGGCTCTAAAAGACAAAAATATAGTCATTTTGACTAAATTTTTTTTCAGACCTTTGGTGACCAAATGCCGTTATTTTGACTAACAAAAGGTTTTTAGACACTTGGAGACCAAAATAGAGTATTTTTGACCAAAACATTTTTTTCAGGCCATTGGAGCCAAATGTCTAAAATCTTGTCTAAAACCGGCTTTTTAAGGCTCTAAAAGACAAAAATACAGTCATTTTGACTAAAGTATTTTTCAGACCTTTGGTGACCAAATTCAGTTATTTTGAAAAAAAAAGGCTTTTTAGACACTTGGAGACCAAAATAGAGTCATTTTGACCAAAAATTTTTTTTCAGGCCATTGGAGACAAATCTGGTCTAAAACCGGCTTTTTAAGACACTAAAAGACTAAAATACATTAATTTTGACTAGCTTTTTTTCAGACCTTTGGTGACCAAATGCATTCATTTATACTAAAAAAGGCTTTTTTCGACACTTGGAGACCAAAATAGAGTCATTTTAACAAAAAAAATTTCAGGCCATTGGAGCCCAAAAATCTAAAATCTTGTCTAAAACCGGCTTTTCAAGGCTCTAAAAGATCACCTGTGCGATTTTTTGATCATGCGCTATAAACAAAAAAAGAGCGTCAATTTTGCAAAAATAGCAATATTTTTCACATTTTTTTATATGAAATTCACCAAAAAAATGTAAAAATCAAAGTTTTTTAACATTTTCGGCCAATTTGTTTATGCTACATGTTTGGTAAAAAAATCGCAAAAAGCATATTTTGATTGGTGTGCACAAAAGTTATCGCGTTTACTAACAAAGGGAAAGATTTTTTGTAATTTTTGTTGGTTTTTTTTCAACGTGTAATGGCGGCGATCTGCGATTTTTTTTTGCGGTACTGCAAAATTGCGGCAGACAGATCGGACCCTTGACTGACATTTTTGACACTTTCGGGGTTACCAGTGACATTTCTACAGTAATCAGTGCTATACATATGCACTGTTACTGTAAAATTACACTGGCAGTGAAGGGGTTAACTTTTTTTGAGAGGGAGGGGCTGGGTGTGTCCCTAGGGGCGTGATTCTAACTGTGATTGGCTGTGGCTTGAGCTGTAGGAACAGTGATCAACGGTCCTACATAGTAGAACCGTATGATCACTGTTTCTACACAGGGGAGAATGACAGGGGGCTTGTTTACATCAGTCGCCTGACTTTCTCCCTCTGTCGGATCGCCAAGTGACTGGCAGACATCGGGGGACACGTGCGGGGGATCCATGACCACGCGGGAGCTCGCCTCCAGGGCGCGCGCTCGCTCCCTAGACCCTAACAGGCTAGCAACGTAGATCAACATCACTTTGCCTGTGAGGGGCTTACTGCCGACGTATATAGTGGTTAAGGCTCTAAAAGACAAAAATAAAGTCACTTTGACTAAATTTTTTTAGACCTTTGGTGGCGAAATGCCGTTATTTTGACTAACGAAAGGTTTTTATACACTTGGAGACCAAAATAGAGTCATTTTGACCAAAACATTTTTTTCAGGCCAATCGAGCCCAAATGGCCGGTTTTAAACAAATCTTGTCTAAAACCGGCTTTTTAAGGCTGTAAAAGACAAAAAATACAGTAATTTTGACTAATTTTTTTTTCAGACCTTTGGTGACCAAATGCCGTTATTTTGACTAACAAAACGTTTTTAGACACTTGGAGACCAAAATAGAGTATTTTTGACCAAAACATTTTTTTCAGGCCATTTTAGCCAAATGTCTAAAATCGTGCCTAAAACCGGCTTTTTAAGGCTCTCAAAGAAAAAAATATAGTCATTTGGACTTAATTTTTTCAGACCTTTGGTGACCAAATGCAGTTATTTTGACTTAAAAAGGCTTTTTAGACACTTGGAGACCGAAATAGAGTCATTTTAACTAAAAAATAATTTTCAGGCCATTGGAGCCCAAATGGCCGGTTTTAGACAAATCTTGTCTTAAACCGGCTTTTTAAGGCTCTAAAAGACAAAAATACAGTCATTTTGACTAAATTGTTTTTCAGACCTTTGGTGACCAAATGCCGTTATTTTGACTAACAAAAGGTTTTTAGACACTTGGAGACCAAAATAGAGTCATTTTGACCAAAACATTTTTTTCAGGCCATTGGAGCCCAAATTGCCGGTTTTAAACAAATCTTGTCTAAAACCGGCTTTTTAAGGCTGTAAAAGACAAAAAATACAGTAATTTTGACTAATTTTTTTTCAGACCTTTGGTGACCAAATGCCGTTATTTTGACTAACAAAAGGTTTTTAGACACTTGGAGACCAAAATAGAGTATTCTTGACCAAAACATTTTTTTTCAGGCCATTGGAGCCAAATGTCTAAAATCTTGTCTAAAACCGGCTTTTTAAGGCTCTAAAAGACAAAAATATAGTCATTTTGACGAAATTTTTTTTCTGACCTTTGGTGACCAAATGCAGTTATTTTGACTAAAAACGATTTTTAGACACTTGGAGACCAAAACAGAGTAATTTTGACCGAAAATTTCTTTTCAGGCCATTGGAGCCCAAATGGCCGGTTTTAGACAAATCTTGTCTAAAACCAGCTTTTTAAGGCTCTAAAAGACAAAAAATACAGTCATTTTGACTAAATTTTTTTCAGACCTTTGGTGACCAAATGCCGTTATTTTGACTAACAAAAGGTTTTTAGACACTTGGAGACCAAAATAGAGTATTTTTGACCAAAACATTTTTTTCAGGCCATTCTAGCCAAATGTCTAAAATCTTGTCTAAAACTGGCTTTTTAAGGCTCTCAAAGAAAAAAATATAGTCATTTGGACTTAATTTTTTCAGACCTTTGGTGACCAAATGCAGTTATTTTGACTTAAAAAGGCTTTTTAGACACTTGGAGACCGAAATAGAGTCATTTTAACTAAAAAATATTTTCAGGCCATTGGAGCCCAAATGGCCGGTTTTAGACAAATCTTGTCTTAAACCGGCTTATTAAGGCTCTAAAAGACAAAAATACAGTCATTTTGACTAAATTGTTTTTCAGACCTTTGGTGACCAAATGCCGTTATTTTGACTAACAAAAGGTTTTTAGACACTTGGAGACCAAAATAGATGCCGACGTAAATAGTCGTGCGGCAGTCGGCAAGTGGTTAAGGCTCTAAAAGACAAAAATAAAGACACTTTGACTAATTTTTTTTTAGACCTTTGGTGACGAAATGCAGTTATTTTGACTAAAAAAGGCTTTTTAGACACTTGGAGACCAAAATTGAGTCATTTTGACCAAAAACATTTTTTCATGCCATTGGAGCCCAAATGGCCGGTTTTAGACAACTCTTGTCTAAAACCGGATTTTTAAGGCTCTAAAAGACAAAACATACAGTCATTTTGACTAAATTTTTTTCAGACCTTTGGTGACCAAATGCCGTTATTTTAACTAACAAAAGGTTTTTAGACACTTGGAGACCAAAATAGAGTATTTTTGACCAAAACATTTTTTTCCAGGCCATTTTAGCCAAATGTCTAAAATCGTGCCTAAAACCGGCATTTTAAGGCTCTCAAAGAAAAAATATAGTCATTTGGACTTAATTTTTTTCAGACCTTTGGTGACCAAATGCAGTTATTTTGACTTAAAAAGGCTTTTTAGACACTTGGAGACCGAAATAGAGTCATTTTAACTAAAAAATAATTTTCAGGCCATTGGAGCCCAAATGGCCGGTTTTAGACAAATCTTGTCTTAAACCGGCTTTTTAAGGCTCTAAAAGACAAAAATACAGTAATTTTGACTAATTTTTTTTTCAGACCTTTGGTGACCAAATGCCGTTATTTTGACTAACAAAAGGTTTTTAGACACTTGGAGACCAAAATAGAGTATTTCTGACCAAAACATTTTTTTCAGGCCATTGGAGCCAAATGTCTAAAATCTTGTCTAAAACCGGCTTTTTAAGGCTTTAAAAGACAAAAATATAGTCATTTTGACTATAGTATTTTTCAGACCTTTGGTGACCAAATGCAGTTATTTTGACTAAAAAAGGCTTTTTGGACACTTGGAGACCAAAATAGAGTCATTTTGACCAAAAAGTTTTTTTCAGGCCATTGGAGCCCAAATGGTCGGTTTTAGACAAATCTGGTCTAAAACCGGCTTTTTAAGACACTAAAAGACAAAAATACATTAATTTTGACTACATTTTTTTTCAGACCTTTGGTGACGAAATGCAGTTATTTTGACTAAAAAAGGCTTTTTTGACACTTGGAGACCAAAATTGAGTCATTTTGACCAAAAACATTTTTTCATGCCATTGGAGCCCAAATGGCCGGTTTTAGACAACTCTTGTCTAAAACCGGATTTTTAAGGCTCTAAAAGACAAAACATACAGTCATTTTGACTAAATTTTTTTCAGACCTTTGGTGACCAAATGCCGTTATTTTGACTAACAAAAGGTTTTTAGACACTTGGAGACCAAAATAGAGTATTTTTGACCAAAACATTTTTTTCCAGGCCATTTTAGCCAAATGTCTAAAATCGTGCCTAAAACCGGCTTTTTAAGGCTCTCAAAGAAAAAAATATAGTCATTTGGACTTAATTTTTTCAGACCTTTGGTGACCAAATGCAGTTATTTTGACTTAAAAAGGCTTTTTAGACACTTGGAGACCGAAATAGAGTCATTTTAACTAAAAAATATTTTCAGGCCATTGGAGCCCAAATGGCCGGTTTTAGACAAATCTTGTCTTAAACCGGCTTTTTAAGGCTCTAAAAGACAAAAATACAGTCATTTTGACTAAATTGTTTTTCAGACCTTTGGTGACCAAATGCCGTTATTTTGACTAACAAAAGGTTTTTAGACACTTGGAGACCAAAATAGATGCCGACGTAAATAGTCGTGCGGCAGTCGGCAAGTGGTTAAGGCTCTAAAAGACAAAAATAAAGACACTTTGACTAATTTTTTTTTTAGACCTTTGGTGACGAAATGCAGTTATTTTGACTAAAAAAGGCTTTTTAGACACTTGGAGACCAAAATTGAGTCATTTTGACCAAAAACATTTTTTCATGCCATTGGAGCCCAAATGGCCGGTTTTAGACAACTCTTGTCTAAAACCGGATTTTTAAGGCTCTAAAAGACAAAAATACAGTCATTTTGACTAAAGTATTTTTCAGACCTTTGGTGACCAAATTCAGTTATTTTGACAAAAAAAGGCCTTTTAGACACTTGGAGACCAAAATAGAGTCATTTTGACCCAAAAAAATTTTCAGGCCATTGGAGCCCAAATGGCCGGTTTTAGACAAATCTGGTCTAAAACCGGCTTTTTAAGGCTCTAAAAGACAAAAATACAGTCATTTTGACTAATTTTTTTTCAGACCTTTGGTGACCAAATGCAGTTATTTTGACTAAAAAAGGCTTTTTAGACACTTGGAGACCAAAATAGAGTCATTTTGACCAAAAAAATCTTTCAGGCCATTTAAGCCCAAATGTCTAAAATCGTGCCTAGAACCGGCTTTTTAAGGCTCTCAAAGAAAAAAATATAGTCATTTGGACTTAAGTTTTTTTTCAGACCTTTGGTGACCAAATGCAGTTATTTTGACTTAAAAAGGCTTTTTAGACACTTGGAGACCAAAATAGAGTCATTTTAACTAAAAAAATAATTTTCAAGCCATTGGAGCCCAAATGGCCGGTTTTAGACAAATCTTGTCTTAAACCGGCATTTTAAGGCTCTAAAAGACAAAAATATAGTCATTTTGACTAAATTTTTTTTCAGACCTTTGTTGACCAAATGCCGTTATTTTGACTAACAAAAGGTTTTTAGACACTTGGAGACCAAAATAGAGTCATTTTGACCAAAACATTTTTTTCAGGCCATTGGAGCCCAAATGGCCGGTTTTAAACAAATCTTGTCTAAAACCGTCTTTTTAAGGCTGTAAAAGACAAAAAATACAGTAATTTTGACTAAATTTTTTTTCAGACCTTTAGTGACCAAATGCCGTTATTTTGACTAACAAAAGGTTTTTAGACACTTGGAGACCAAAATAGAGTATTTTTGACCAAAACATTTTGTTCAGGCCATTGGAGCCAAATGTCTAAAATCTTGTCTAAAACCGGCTTTTTAAGGCTCTAAAAGACAAAAATACAGTCATTTTGACTAAAGTATTTTTCAGACCTTTGGTGACCAAATTCAGTTATTTTGGAAAAAAAAAGGCTTTTTTAGACACTTGGAGACCAAAATAGAGTCATTTTAACAAAAAAAATTTCAGGCCATTGGAGCCCAAAAATCTAAAATCTTGTCTAAAACCGGCTTTTCAAAGGTTCTAAAAGATCACCTGTGCGATTTTTTGATCATGCGCTATAAACAAAAAAAGAGCGTCAATTTTGCAAAAATAGCAATATTTTTCACATTTTTTTATATGAAATTCACCAAAAAAATGTAAAAATCAAAGTTTTTTAACATTTTCGGCCAATTTGTTTATGCTACATGTTTGGTAAAAAAATTGCAAAAAGCGTATTTTGATTGGTGTGCGCAAAAGTTATCGCGTTTACTAACAAAGGGAAAGATTTTTGTAATTTTTGTTGGTTTTTTTTCAACGTGTAATGGCGGCGATCTGCGATTTTTTTAGCGGTACTGCAAAATTGCGGCAGACAGATCGGACCCTTGACTGACATTTTTGACACTTTCGGGGTTACCAGTGACATTTCTACAGTAATCAGTGCTATACATATGCACTGTTACTGTAAAATTACACTGGCAGTGAAGGGGTTAACTTTTTTTGAGAGGGAGGGGCTGTGTGTGTCCCTAGGGGCGTGATTCTAATTGTGATTGGCTGTGGCTTGAGCTGTAGGAACAGTGATCAACGGTCCTACATAGTAGAACCATATGATCACTGTTTCTACACAGGGGAGAATGACAGGGGGCTTGTTTACATCAGTCGCCTGACTTTCTCCCTCTGTCGGATCGCCGAGTGACCGGCGGACATCGGGGGACACCTGCGGGGGATCCATGACCACGCGGGAGCTCGCCTCCGGGGCGCGCGCTCGCTCCCTAGACCCTAACAGGCTAGCAACGTAGATCAACATCACTTTGCCTGTGAGGGGCTTACTGCCGACGTAAATAGTGGTTAAGGCTCTAAAAGACAAAAATAAAGTCACTTTGACTAAATTTTTTTAGACCTTTGGTGACGAAATGCAGTTATTTTGACTAAAAAAGGCTTTTTAGACACTTGGAGACCAAAATTGAGTCATTTTTACCAAAAAAATTTCTCAGGCCATTGGAGCCCAAATGGCCGGTTTTAGACGACTCTTGTCTAAAACTGTCTTTTTAAGGCTCTAAAAGACAAAAATACAGTCATTTTGACTAATTATTTTCAGACCTTTGGTGACCAAATGCAGTTATTTATACAAAAAAAGGTTTTTTTAGACACTTGGAGACCAAAATAGAGTCATTTTAACAAAAAAATTTCAGGCCATTGGAGCCCAAATATCTAAAATCTTGTCTAAAACCGGCTTTTCAAGGCTCTAAAAGACAAAAATACAGTCAATTTGACTAAATTTTTTTTCAGATCTTTGGTGACCAAATGCATTTATTGTGACTAAAAAGGCTTTTTAGACACTTGGAGACTAAAATAGAGTCATTTTGACCAAAACATTTTTTTCAGGCCATTGGAGCCAAATGTCTAAAATCTTGTCTAAAACCGGCATTTTAAGGCTCTAAAAGACAAAAATATAGTCATTTTGACTAAATTTTTTTTCAGACCTTTGATTACCAAATGCAGTTATTTTGATTAAGGCCTCTTGCACACGATACTCCTGTTTGAGCATCTCCTTTTGGCCTCTTGCACACAATACTCCTGTTTAAGCATCTACTTTTTTCCAGACCTTTTTTCTTGTATGTATTTGCGAGTATTTGAGAGTATTCGCGTGTATTCGAGTGCATTTGCGAGTATTGAGGCTTAAATTACTGACCAAAAATGCAGATTTTTCTATTTTGTTCTTACTGAAGAATACACAGCGCTTGTTTACGCGCCTGTGTGCATAGGCACATTACAATTAATGGGCTATATTTTAGCTCAAAAAGCTGTACTGAGCATTTTTAAGCCGCAAGATGCCCAAACAGGAGTATCGTGTGCAAGAGGCCTAAAAAGGCTTTTTAGACACTTGGAGACCAAAATAGAGTCATTTTGACCAAATTTTTTTTCAGGCAATTGGAGCCCAAATGGCCAGTTATAGACAAATCTTGTCTAAGGCCTCTTGCACACGATACTCCTGTTTGGGCATCTTGCGGCTTAAAAATGCTCAGTACAGCTTTTTGAGCTAAAATATAGCCCATTAATTGTAATGTGCCTATGCACACAGGCGCGTAAACAAGCACTGTGTATTTTTCAGTAAGAACAAAATAGAAAAATCTGCATTTTTGGTCAGTAATTTAAGCCTCAATACTCGCGAATACTCTCAAATACTCGCAAATACATACAAGAAAAAAGGTCTGGAAAAAAGTAGATGCTCAAACAGGAGTATTGTACAAGTGCAAGAGGCCAAAAACCGGCTTTTTAAGGCTCTAAAAGACAAAAATACAGTCATTTTGACTATTTTTTTTTATCAGACCTTTGGTGACCAAATGCAATTATTTTGACTAAAAAAGGCTTTTTAGACACTTGGAGACCAAAATAGAGTCATTTTGACCAAAAAAATCTTTCAGGCCATTTGAGCCCAAATGTCTAAAATCGTGCCTAAAACCCGCGTTTTAAGGCTCTAAAAGACAAAAATACAGTCAATTTGACTAAATTTGTTTTTCATACCTTTGGTGACCAAATGCAGTTATTTTGACTAAAAAAGGAAGGCTTTTTAGACACTTGGAGACCAAAATCGAGTTATTTTGACCCAAAAAATTTTTCAGGCTATTGGAGCCAAATGTCTAAAATCTTGTCTAAAACCGGCTTTTTAAGGCTCTAAAAGAAAAAAATATAGTCATTTGGACTTAATTTTTTTCAGACCCTTGGTGACCAAATGCAGTTATTTTAACTTAAAAAGGCTTTTTATACACTTGGAGACCGAAATAGAGTCATTTTAACTAAAAAATAATTTTCAGGCCATTGGAGCCCAAATGGCCGGTTTTAGACAATTCTTGTCTTAAACCGGCTTTTTAAGGCTCTAAAAGACAAAAATACAGTCATTTTGACTAAATTGTGTTTCAGACCTTTGGTGACCAAATGCCGTTATTTTGACTAACAAAAGGTCTTTAGACACTTGGAGACCAAAATAGAGTCATTTTGACCAAAACATTTTTTTCAGGCCATTGGAGCCCAGATTGCCGGTTTTAAACAAATCTTGTCTAAAACCGGCTTTTTAGGGCTGTAAAAGACAAAAAAATACAATAATTTTGACTAATTTTTTTTCAGACCTTTGGTGACCAAATGCCGTTATTTTGACTAACAAAAGGTTTTTAGACACTTGGAGACCAAAATAGAGTATTTTTGACCAAAACATTTTTTTCAGGCCATTGGAGCCAAATGTCTAAAATCTTGTCTAAAACCGGCTTTTTAAGGCTCTAAAAGACAAAAATATAGTCATTTTGACGAAAGTTTTTTTTCTGACCTTTGGTGACCAAATGCAGTTATTTTGACTAAAAAACGATTTTTAGACACTTGGAGACCAAAACAGAGTAATTTTGACCGAAAATTTCATTTCAGGCCATTGGAGCCCAAATGGCCGGTTTTAGACAAATCTTGTCTAAAACCGCCTTTTTAAGGCTCTAAAAGACAAAAATACAGTCATTTTGACTAAAGTATTTTTCAGACCTTTGGTGACCAAATTCAGTTATTTTGACAAAAAAAGGCTTTTTAGACACTTGGAGACCAAAATAGAGTCATTTTGACCAAAAAAGTTTTTTCAGGCCATTGGAGCCCAAATGGCCAGTTTTAGACAAATCTGGTCTAAAACCGGCTTTTTAACCTCCCTGGCGGTCTGATTCTGTCAGGAATTCTGTTCCAAAAGCGGTACAATTCTTATCATGGAAATTTGGCGTTATGTATTATAGGCCTACAATTCTTAGTAATTACTGACTTAAACCTAACCAAAACAAGACTCTAGTAGACATCCCAGATGTGATAAATTTGAAACACAAACAAGTGAATTATAATCGAATCAATAATATTATTTTATTATTTAATATATAATATATATAATAAAATTATATTATTGATTAGATTATAATTCATGCGTTATATATTATATATATATGTGTGTATATATATATATATATATATATATATATACATATACATATATATATATATATATATATATATATGTGTATATAGATATATATATATATGTGTGTGTGTATATATATATAACGCATGAATTATAATCGAATCAATAATATAATTTTATATATATATATATATATATATGTGTGTTATATATATATGCATATATATAATATAAAATGTGTTATGTGTTTTGTGCAACGTTTTTTTTTTTTTTTTTTGAATTTCCCTCCCTAGTTCCGCTCCCATGCAGCATTGCTGCTGCAGGGAACGGAACTAGGAAGTCATCATACCGACAGACGAGCGGCGGAGATCTCGGCTGGCGGTCACAGCAATGAGAGCTCATCGCTGGATCGCCAGGATAAGGTAAGAGAAGCTCCGCTGCGCTGTCTGCACGCTCTGCCCATTGACCCCGAGTGTGACTATGGGATACCGCTAATAGCAGAAAATTCCTACCCTGAGTCACGCTCGGGGATACCGCTAAGGCGGTTAAGACACTAAAAGACAAAAATACATTAATTTTGACTAGTTTTTTTCAGATCTTTGGTGACCAAATGCATTTATTGTGACTAAAAAAGCCTTTTTAGACACTTGGAGACCAAAACAGAGTCATTTTGACCGAATTTTTTTTCAGGCAATTGGAGCCCAAATGGCCAGTTATAGACAAATCTTGTCTAAAACCAGCTTTTTAAGGCTCTAAAAGACAAAAATGCAGTCATTTTGACTAATTTTTTTATCAGACCTTTGGTGACCAAATGCAGATATTTTGACTAAAAAAGGCTTTTTAGACACTTGGAGACCAAAATAGAGTAATTTTGACCAAAAAAATCTTTCAGGCCATTTGAGCCCAAATGTCTAAAATCGTGCCTAAAACCCGCGTTTTAAGGCTCTAAAAGACAAAAATACAGTCAATTTGACTAAATTTGTTTTTCATACCTTTGGTGACCAAATGCAGTTATTTTGACTAAAAAAGGAAGGCTTTTTAGACACTTGGAGACCAAAATCGAGTCATTTTAACTAAAAAATAATTTTCAGGCCATTGGAGCCCAAATGGCCGGTTTTAGACAAATCTTGTCTTAAACCAGCTTTTTAAGGCTCTAAAAGACAAAAATACAGTCAATTTGACTAAATTGTTTTCAGATCTTTGGTGACCAAATGCATTTATTGCGACTAAAAAGGCTTTTTAGACACTTGGAGACTAAAATAGAGTCATTTTGACCAAAACATTTTTTTCAGGCCATTGGAGCCAAAGGTCTAAAATCTTGTCTAAAACCGGCATTTTAAGGCTCTAACAGACAAAAATATAGTCATTTTGACTAAATTTTTTTCAGACCTTTGATTACCAAATGCAGTTATTTTGATTAAGGCCTCTTGCACACGATACTCCTGTTTGAGCATCTCCTTTTGGCCTCTTGCACACAATACTCCTGTTTGAGCATCTACTTTTTTCCAGACCTTTTTTCTTGTATGTATTTGCGAGTATTTGAGAGTATTCGCGTGTATTCGAGTGTATTTGCGAGTATTGAGGCTTAAATTACTGACCAAAAATGCAGATTTTTCTATTTTGTTCTTACTGAAGAATAGACAGCGCTTGTTTACGCGCCTGTGTGCATAGGCACATTACAATTAATGGGCTATATTTTAGCTCAAAAAGCTGTACTGAGCATTTTTAAGCCGCAAGATGCCCAAACAGGAGTATCGTGTGCAAGAGGCCTAAAAAGGCTTTTTAGACACTTGGAGACCAAAATAGAGTCATTTTGACCAAATTTTTTTTCAGGCCATTGGAGCCCAAATGGCCAGTTATAGACAAATCTTGTCTAAGGCCTCTTGCACACGATACTCCTGTTTGGGCATCTTGCGGCTTAAAAATTGCTCAGTACAGCTTTTTGAGCTAAAATATAGCCCTAAAAGACAAAAATATAGTCATTTTGACTATAGTATTTTTCAGACCTTTGGTGACCAAATGCAGTTATTTTGACTAAAAAAGGCTTTTTAGACACTTGGAGACCAAAATAGAGTCATTTTGACCAAAAAGTTTTTTTCAGGCCATTGGAGCCCAAATGGCCGGTTTTAGACAAATCTGGTCTAAAACCAGCTTTTTAAGACACTAAAAGACAAAAATACATTAATTTTGACTAATTTTTTCAGACCTTTGCTGACCAAATGCATTTATTTATACTAAAAAAGACTTTTTTAGACACTTGGAGACCAAAATAGAGTCATTTTAACAAAAAAAATTTTCAGGCCATTGTAGCCCAAAAATCTAAAATCTTGTCTAAAACCGGCTTTTCAAGGCACTAAAAGACAAAAATACAGTCAATTTGACTAAATTTTTTTTCAGATCTTTGGTGACCAAATGCAGTTATTTTGACTAAAAAGGCTTTTTAGACACTTGGAGACAAAAATAGATTCATTTTGACCAAAACATTTTTTTCAGGCCATTGGAGCCAAATGTCTAAAATCTTGTCTAAAACCGGCTTTTTAAGGCTCTAAAAGACAAAAATATAGTAATTTTGACTACATTTTTTTTCAGACCTTTGGTTACCAAATGCAGTTATTTTGACTAAAAAAGGCTTTTTAGACACTTGGAGACCAAAATAGAGTCATTTTGACCGTTTTTTTTTCAGGCAATTGGAGCCCAAATGGCCAGTTATAGACAAATCTTGTCTAAAACCGGCTTTTTAAGGCTCTAAAAGACAAAAATACAGTCATCTTGACAATTTTTTTTATCAGACCTTTGGTGACCAAATGCAGTTATTTTGACTAAAAAAGGCTTTTTAGACACTTGGAGACCAAAATAGAGTCATTTTGACCAAACATTTTTTTCAGGCCATTGAAACTCAAATGGCCGGTTTTAGACAAATCGTGTCTAAAACCGGCTATTTAACCACTTAACCCCCGGAAGATTTGACCCCCTTCCTGACCAGGGCCTATTTTGCAATTTGGCACTGCGTTGACTTTAACGGACAATTGCGCGGTCGTGCGACGCTGTACCTAAACAAATTTGACTTCCTTTTTTCCCACAAACAGAGCTTTCTTTTGGTGGTATTTGATCACCTGTGCAATTTTTTGATCATGCGCTATAAACAAAAAAAGAGCGTCAATTTTGCAAAAATAGCAATATTTTTCACATTTTTTATATGAAATTCCCCCAAAAATGTGAAAATCAAAATTTTTTTAACATTTTCGCCAAATTTGTTTTATGCTACATATGTTTGGTAAAAAAAGCGTATTTTGATTGGTTTGCGCATAAGTTATCGCGTTTACTAACAAAGGGAAAGATTTTTGTCATTTTTGTAGTTTTTTTTCAACGCGTAATGGCGGCGATCTGCGATTTTTTTTGCGGTACTGCAAAATTGCGGCAGACAGATCGGACCCTTGACTGACATTTTTGACACTTTTGGGGTTACCAGTGACATTTCTACAGTAATCAGTGCTATACATATGCACTGTTACTGTAAGATTACACTGGCAGTGAAGGGGGTTAACTTTTTTTGAGAGGGAGGGGCTGTGTGTGTCCCTCGGGGCATGATTCTAACTGTGATTGGCTGTGGCTTGAGCTGTAGGAACAGTGATCAACGGTCCTACATAGTAGAACCGTATGATCACTGTTTCTACACAGGGGAGAATGACAGGCGGCTTGTTTATATCAGTCACCTGACTTTCTCCCTCTGCAGTGACAATCGCCGAGTGACCAGCGAACATCGGGTCCGCCGGTTACACGTGCGGGGGATCCGTGACCACGCGGGAGCGCGCCTCCAGGGGCGCGCGCTCGCTCCCTAGACCCTCACAAGCTAGCAACGTAGATCAACATCACTTTGCCTGTGAGGGGCTTACTGCCGACGTAAATAGTCGTGCGGCAGTCGGCAAGTGGTTAAGGCTCTAAAAGACAAAAATAAAGACACTTTGACTAATTTTTTTCAGACCTTTGGTGACGAAATGCAGTTATTTTGACTAAAAAGGCTTTTTAGACACTTGGAGACCAAAATTGAGTCATTTTGACCAAAAAAAATTTTTCATGCCATTGGAGCCCAAATGGCCGGTTTTAGACAACTCTTGTCTAAAACCGGCTTTTTAAGGATCTAAAAGACAAAAAATACAGTCATTTTGACTAAATTTTTTTCAGACCTTTGGTGACCAAATGCCGTTATTTTGACTAACAAAAGGTTTTTAGACACTTGGAGACCAAAATAGAGTATTTTTGACCAAAACATTTTTTTCAGGCCATTTAAGCCAAATGTCTAAAATCTTGTCTAAAACCGGCTTTTTAAGGCTCTAAAAGACAAAAATATAGTCATTTTGACTAAATTTTTTTTCTGACCTTTGGTGACCAAATGCAGTTATTTTGACTAAAAAACGATTTTTAGACACTTGGAGACCAAAACAGAGTAATTTTGACCGAAAATTTCTTTTCAGGCCATTGGAGCCCAAATGGCCGGTTTTAGACAAATCTTGTCTAAAACTGGCTTTTTAAGGATCTAAAAGACAAAAATACAGTCATTTTGACTAAAGTATTTTTCAGACCTTTGGTGACCAAATTCAGTTATTTTGACAAAAAAAGGCCTTTTAGACACTTGGAGACCAAAATAGAGTCATTTTGACCAAAAAAAGTTTTCAGGCCATTGGAGCCCAAATGGCCGGTTTTAGACAAATCTGGTCTAAAACCGGCTTTTTAAGGCTCTAAAAGACAAAAATGCAGTAATTTTGACTAATTTTTTTTCAGACCTTTGGTGACCAAATGCAGTTATTTTGACTAAAAAAGGCTTTTAGACACTTGGAGACCAAAATAGAGTCATTTTGACCAAAAAAATCTTTCAGGCCATTTAAGCCCAAATGTCTAAAATCGTGCCTAGAACCGGCTTTTTAAGGCTCTCAAAGAAAAAAATATAGTCATTTGGACTTAAGTTTTTTTTCAGACCTTTGGTGACCAAATGCAGTTATTTTGACTTAAAAAGGCTTTTTAGACACTTGGAGACCAAAATAGAGTCATTTTAACTAAAAAAGTAATTTTCAAGCCATTGGAGCCCAAATGGCCGGTTTTAGACAAATCTTGTCTTAAACCGGCTTTTTAAGGCTCTAAAAGACAAAAATATAGTCATTTTGACTAAATTTTTTTTCAGACCTTTGGTGACCAAATGCCGTTATTTTGACTAACAAAAGGTTTTTAGACACTTGGAGACCAAAATAGAGTCATTTTGACCAAAACATTTTTTTCAGGCCATTGGAGCCCAAATGGCCGGTTTTAAACAAATCTTGTCTAAAACCGTCTTTTTAAGGCTGTAAAAGACAAAAAATACAGTAATTTTGACTAAATTTTTTTTCAGACCTTTGGTGACCAAATGCCGTTATTTTGACTAACAAAAGGTTTTTAGACACTTGGAGACCAAAATAGAGTATTTTTGACCAAAACATTTTTTTCAGGCCATTGGAGCCAAATGTCTAAAATCTTGTCTAAAACCGGCTTTTTAAGGCTCTAAAAGACAAAAATACAGTCATTTTGACTAAAGTATTTTTCAGACCTTTGGTGACCAAATTCAGTTATTTTGAAAAAAAAGGCTTTTTTAGACACTTGGAGACCAAAATAGAGTCATTTTAACAAAATTTTTGTCATTTTTGGAGCCCAAAAATCTAAAATCTTGTCTAAAACCGGCTTTTCAAGGCTCTAAAAGATCACCTGTGCGATTTTTTGATCATGCGCTATAAACAAAAAAAGAAAGTCAATTTTGCAAAAATAGCAATATTTTTCAGATTTTTTTATATGAAATTCACCAAAAAAATGTAAAAATCAAAGTTTTTTAACATTTTCGGCCAATTTGTTTATGCTACATGTTTGGTAAAAAAATCGCAAAAAGCGTATTTTGATTGGTGTGCGCAAAAGTTATCGCGTTTACTAACAAAGGGAAAGATTTTTGTAATTTTTGTTGTTTTTTTTTCAACGTGTAATGGCGGCGATCTGCGATTTTTTTTGCGGTACTGCAAAATTGCGGCAGACAGATCGGACCCTTGACTGACATTTTTGACACTTTTGGGGTTACCAGTGACATTTCTACAGTAATCAGTGCTATACATATGCACTGTTACTGTAAAATTACACTGGCAGTGAAGGGGTTAACTTTTTTGAGAGGGAGGGGCTGTGTGTGTCCCTAGGGGCGTGATTCTAACTGTGATTGGCTGTGGCTTGAGCTGTAGGAACAGTGATCAACGGTCCTACATAGTAGAACCATATGATCACTGTTTCTACACAGGGGAGAATGACAGGGGGCTTGTTTACATCAGTCGCCTGACTTTCTCCCTCTGTCGGATCGCCGAGTGACCGGCGGACAATGGGGGAGACGTGCGGGGGATCCATGACCACGCGGGAGCTCGCCTCCGGGGCGCGCGCTCGCTCCCTAGACCCTAACAGGCTAGCAACGTAGATCAACATCACTTTGCCTGTGAGGGGCTTACTGCCGACGTAAATAATGGTTAAGGCTCTAAAAGACAAAAATAAAGTCACTTTGACTACATTTTTTTAGACCTTTGGTGACGAAATGCAGTTATTTTGACTAAAAAAGGCTTTTTAGACACTTGGAGACCAAAATTGAGTCATTTTTACCAAAAATTTTTTTACAGGCCATTGGAGCCCAAATGGCCGGTTTTAGACGACTCTTGTCTAAAACTGGCTTTTTAAGGCTCTAAAAGACAAAAATACAGTCATTTTGACTAATTATTTTCAGACCTTTGGTGACCAAATGCAGTTATTTATACTAAAAAAGGCTTTTTTAGACACTTGGAGACCAAAATAGAGTCATTTTAACAAAAAAATTTCAGGCCATTGGAGCCCAAATATCTAAAATCTTGTCTAAAACCGGCTTTTCAAGGCTCTAAAAGACAAAAATACAGTCAATTTGACTAAATTTTTTTCAGATCTTTGGTGACCAAATGCATTTATTGTGACTAAAAAGGCTTTTTAGACACTTGGAGACTAAAATAGAGTCATTTTGACCAAAACATTTTTTTCAGGCCATTGGAGCCAAAGGTCTAAAATCTTGTCTAAAACCGGCATTTTAAGGCTCTAAAAGACAAAAATATAGTCATTTTGACTAAATTTTTTTCAGACCTTTGATTACCAAATGCAGTTATTTTGATTAAGGCCTCTTGCACACGATACTCCTGTTTGAGCATCTCCTTTTGGCCTCTTGCACACAATACTCCTGTTTGAGCATCTACTTTTTTCCAGACCTTTTTTCTTGTATGTATTTGCGAGTATTTGAGAGTATTCGCGTGTATTCAAGTGTATTTGCGAGTATTGAGGCTTAAATTACTGACCAAAAATGCAGATTTTTCTATTTTGTTCTTACTGAAGAATACACAGCGCTTGTTTACGCGCCTGTGTGCATAGGCACATTACAATTAATGGGCTATATTTTAGCTCAAAAAGCTGTACTGAGCATTTTTAAGCCGCAAGATGCCCAAACAGGAGTATCGTGTGCAAGAGGCCTAAAAAGGCTTTTTAGACACTTGGAGACCAAAATAGAGTCATTTTGACCAAATTTTTTTCAGGCAATTGGAGCCCAAATGGCCAGTTATAGACAAATCTTGTCTAAGGCCTCTTGCACACGATACTCCTGTTTGGGCATCTTGCGGCTTAAAAATGCTCAGTACAGCTTTTTGAGCTAAAATATAGCCCATTAATTGTAATGTGCCTATGCACACAGGCGCGTAAACAAGCACTGTGTATTTTTCAGTAAGAACAAAATAGAAAAATCTGCATTTTTGGTCAGTAATTTAAGCCTCAATACTCGCGAATACTCTCAAATACTCGCAAATACATACAAGAAAAAAGGTCTGGAAAAAAGTAGATGCTCAAACAGGAGTATTGTGTGCAAGAGGCCAAAAACCGGCTTTTTAAGGCTCTAAAAGACAAAAATACAGTCATTTTGACTATTGTTTTTTATCAGACCTTTGGTGACCAAATGCAATTATTTTGACTAAAAAAGGCTTTTTAGACACTTGGAGACCAAAATAGAGTCATTTTGACCAAAATAATCTTTCAGGCCATTTGAGCCCAAATGTCTAAAATCGTGCCTAAAACCAGCGTTTTAAGGCTCTAAAAGACAAAAATACAGTCAATTTGACTAAATTTGTTTTTCATACCTTTGGTGACCAAATGCAGTTATTTTGACTAAAAAAGGAAGGCTTTTTAGACACTTGGAGACCAAAATCGAGTCATTTTGACCCAAAAA
>NC_138772.1:243721519-243724019 GCF_965119305.1 Pelophylax lessonae
TACTCCTGTTTGAGCATCTCCTTTTGGCCTCTTGCACACAATACTCCTGTTTGAGCATCTACTTTTTTCCAGACCTTTTTTCTTGTATGTATTTGCGAGTATTTGAGAGTATTCGCGTGTATTCGAGTGTATTTGCGAGTATTGAGGCTTAAATTACTGACCAAAAATGCAGATTTTTCTATTTTGTTCTTACTGAAGAATACACAGCGCTTGTTTACGCGCCTGTGTGCACAGGCACATTACAACTAATGGGCTATATTTTAGCTCAAAAAGCTGTACTAAGCATTTTTAAGCCGCAAGATGCCCAAACAGGAGTATCGTGTGCAAGAGGCCTAAAAAGGCTTTTTAGACACTTGGAGACCAAAATAGAGTCATTTTGACCCAAACAAATGTTTCAGGCGATTGGTTACCAAATGCAATTATCATGTCCAAAACCGGCTTTTTAAGACTCTAATAGACAAAAATACAATCATTTTGACTAAATTTTTTTTCAGACCTTTGGTGACCAAACGTAGTTATTTTGACTAAAAAGGGCTTTTTAGACACTTGGAGACCAAAATAGAGTCATTTTGACCAAAAACATTTTTTCAGGCAATCGGTTACCAAATGTAGTTTATCTTGTCTAAAAGCGGTGTTTTAAGACTCTAAAAGAGAAAAATACAGGCATCTTGGCTTAAAAAAGTGTTTCAGACCTTTGGTGACCAAATGAAGTTATTTTGACAAAAAAATGCTTTTTAGAGACTTGGAGACCAAAATATAGTCATTTTGACCAAAAACATTTTTTCAGGCCTTTTGTTACGAAATGCAATTATCTTGTCTAAAACCGGCGTTTTAAGACTATAAAAGACAAAAATACAGTAATTTTAGCTAAAAAAGTATTTCAGACCTTTGGTGACCAAATGCAGTTATTTTGACTAAAACAGGCTTTGGAGACCTAAATAGAGTCATTTTGACCAAAAACATTTTTTCAGGCCATTGGTTACCAAATGTAGTTTATCTTGTCTAAAAAGCGGTGTTTTCAGACTCTAAAAGTAAAAAATACAGTCATTTTGGCTAAAATAGTTTTTCAGACCTTTGGTGACCAAACGTAGTTATTTTGACTAAAAGGGCTTTTTAGACACTTGGAGACCAAAAATAGAGTAATTTTGACCAAAAACATGTTTTCAGGCCATTGGTTACCAAATGCAGTTATCTTGTCTAAAAGCGGCGTTTTGAGACTCTAAAAGACAAAAATACAGTCATTTTGGCTAAAAAAGTTTTTCAGACCTTCGGTGACCAAAATGCAGTTATTTTGACTAAAAAGGGCTTTTTAGACTCTAAATGCGGCGTTTTGAGACTCTAAAAGACAAAAATACAGGCATCTTGGCTAAAAAAAAGTTTTTCAGACCTTTGGTTACCAAATGCAGTTATTTTGACTAAAAAGGCTTTTTAGACACTTGGAGACCAAAATATAGTCATTTTGACCAAAAACATTTTTCAGGCCTTTTGTTACGAAATGCAATTATCTTGTCTAAAACCGGCTTTTTAAGACTCTAAAAGACAAAAATACAGTCATTTTGGCTAAAAAAGCTTTTCAGACCTTTGGTGACCAAAAGTAGTTATTTTGACTAAAAAGGGCTTTTTAGAGACTTGGAGACCAAAATAGAGTCATTTTGACCAAAAACATTTTTTCAGGCCATTGGTTACATAATGTAGTTTATCTTGTCTAAAACCAGCGTTCTAAGACTCTAAAAGACAAAAATAGAGTAATTTTAGCTAAAAAAGTATTTTAGACCTTTTGTGACCAAATGCATTTATTTTCACTAAAATAGGCTTTTTAGACACTTGGAGACCAAAAATAGTCATTTTGACCAAAAACATGTTTTCAGGCCATTGGTTACCAAATGCAATTATCTTGTCTAAATGCGGAGTTTTGAGACTCTAAAAGACAAAAATACAGTCATTTTGGCTAAAATAGTTTTTCAGACCTTTGGTGACCAAACCTAGTTATTTTGACTAAAAGGGCTTTTTAGACACTTGGAGACCTAAATAGAGTCATTTTGACCAAAAACATTTTTCAGGCCATTGGTTACCAAATGTAGTTTATCTTGTCTAAAAGCGGTGTTTTAAGACTCTTAAAGACAAATATACAGTCATTTTGGCTAAAAAAGGTTTTCAGACCTTTGGTGACCAAATACAGTTATTTTGACTAAAAAAAGGCTTTTTAGTCACTTGGGAGACCAAAATAGAGTCATTTTTGACCAAAAACATTTCTTCAGGCCATTGGTTACCAAATGCAGTTATCTTGTCTAAAAGCGGCGTTTTAAGACTCTTAAGACTCTTAAAGACAAAAATACAGTAATTTTGTGTGTGTGTGTATATATATATATATATATATATATATATATATATATATATAACGCATGAATTATAATCGAATCAATAATATAATTTTATATATATATATATATGTGTGTGTGTGTATATAGGTACATATATATATATATACATATATACATAT